>NC_140544.1:28305877-28588377 GCF_057382185.1 Mchenga conophoros | reverse complement strand
ATACACACATGTGTGTGTGTATATATATATATATCTTGCTTTGGTAAGTGAAGACAGGCAGGAAATCGGAAAAGGCACACAGCAAAGGGCTGCAGGTCGGCCTCGAGCCAGGCGGCATGTGGTTGCCTGCTTACCCGCTGAGCTAAACCGGTGCCCTAGTCTCATTATATTTTACACTCTACCTGAATTATGAGACTCTTCCATGGGTCATGGAAATGAACGGTATGCATATTCGCTGATATTTTAGGGTCTTTTTTTTGCCATAATGTCATATTTGCTTAATCCAGCACAGAAGATGAATGTGATGTAAATAGTTACGAATTTCAAATTAAAAACTGTTCTACATGTTTTATTTTTCCGTTCGTGTAGAATACTGTTTACATTTACATACAAAATTTATACTAGTTGTGTTCTGAAATGTAATTTCTTTATTGAATTATTTAAAGTTATTTTTCTTCAAACATGACACTTTAAGGACTTCTCACTTTTTTCCCCATATTGTAACTAGCCAATACTCGGTCATTTTGATGTATCTGTGCCAAATTACACACCCTGATTCATTTTTATGTTGAGAGAGGCTCTTTAAAGGTGTTTTAAGGTATACATGTTTTGCTTCAGATTTCAAGGCAGAAAAAAAAGGCCTGAAAGCGGGTGGACGGGCTTTTTTTTTAAAAAAAAAGAAGAAGAAGAAGAGGGAAGAAGTCACAGTTTTGGTCATATTTGTTTATTATATATGACCAAAAGCATAAAAAATTCAGCCAAATCAAAGGTCACTGAGCAAAAATCTTCTAAAAATGTGGTGATCTGAGATTGAACAATCTAAGTGTATATAAATGGCTGATTTGTTATTTGTGTAATATTAGTAAGCTAGTTTGGTTAAGCTAGTTTGGTTTGGATATCTCTGCTTCTAGCCAGATACTTTAGAACCGTGTTTCACTGTGGCAGATGTGTGTTTCAGTTTTACTGTCTGGGTGTAGTGAAATCATTTCGTGTCATGTCTTTGAATCTGCAGATGGACTTGGAACCAGAGGGCAAGGTGTATGTTCACATCACACTCACCGGATCTTTTGTAGATGGTATGTATGCAACGCACAGTCTAGTTGTTCTCCTCGTGCCTACATGTCAACACCCTCCAAGAGCAACATAACAACAATGCCAGCTATTTAAACAATTCCACTGTGTTACCTTCACCTTTATTCTACTGTGAAACTCCACTTGCCCTTATGAATAATGATTATCTGACTCATTAAATACCAATGTCTGTCAATGCAAAGGCTCTGATAGGTGCGTGCGCATGCACGTGAATGTGAAAAATGTTTGCCTTTTTTAGATGTCGACATCAAGGCGCTAACTTAAGTACAAACTCTTTCACCAATGAGACAAGGCCATTTAAATGAGATGAGTGGGAAGTGATGGTGCAGGACTGTTAAAGCAGAAGTTGATTAAAAACAACACTGGGCTACATTCTCTGTTGTTCCTGTCAGTTTTCTCATGTAGGTCTAAAAAAGGTTCTCCTAATGTTCTTCCTCTCATGTTCTTCCCTTGTGGACATAATCCACGTCCAAAACAGCTGAATCAAAAGCTTTCGCATCATTAATGCGATTGACCTCAAGGAGGATGCAGATAGCCACAAAACATCCAGTTCTACATATCAAGATGATATTTTGTGATAGGGTAGGTCAGTGTGGTTGAAATCTTTTTTTTTTTTTTTTTTTTTTTTTTTTTTTACACTGAGACTGTACATCATTGGCAAATCTATGCCACCTCACACAAGTTCCCAATTAATTAATTCTCAGAAACAAGAGCCTACAGTCAAGAAAACACAGGAAAAGCAAACAGAAATGCTTAAAGTTGTGTGAAAACAAAGTGCACCTTTACTGCTTCCATAGAAATGACTAGGGTAGCAGCCAAGTGCCGCTCATTAAATTGACTTGATTAACTGATCACCAGCAAGTATGACCAGCTTTATAAAAGCAGATTTTTTTGGAAGTTTGCTTCTGTGGAGTATTCAGGTGTGTGCTGAAATAATGCCAAAATCCTTCCAGGAGTGGACAGCTCAGCAAAATTCACCCTGACTGTCCAATGCTCAGAAAAACTGCAAAAAAACCCCAGAAATACATCTCAGACTTTACAGACCTCAGTCAGCATGTTAAGTGTTAAAGTTTATAACAGCAAAGTTAGAAAAAGACTGAACAAGAATGATGTGTTTGGAAGGAATGCCAGGTGAAAGCCTCTTCCCTCTAACAAAGAGTATAGCAGCTCATCTTAGGTTTACAAAGGGGCATCTGAGCAAACCAGGAGACTTCAGGAACTATGTCCTTTGGACAGACAAGACCAAAGTGGAGATGTGTGGATATAATGTACAGTAGAGCTGTGCAAGGCCGAACAACTTAGCAGCAAAACACAATCTGTCAGCACAAACACCTCACAACAACTATCTAGCACATTGGAGGAGTGATGATTTTGGCTTGTTTTGCAACTATGGGAACCTGGGCAATCTGCAGTTACTGATTCAACCCCGAACTCCTTTGTAAACTATTTTATTTGAAAAAGTGGGTGAATGGTTAGGTTTAGGACGTTATGATTAACCTAACCAGCAAATCTACAACAGAATGGCTGAAAAAAGAAAAGAATTAAGGAGCTGCAATGGCCCAATTGAATTCCAGACTTCAACCTGATTGAAATGTTGTGCCAGGACCATGAGAGCTGTGCATGAACAAATACCCACAAACCTCAGTGATCTGAAGCATTGCTCCACAGAGTCTCTTTCTTGATGTATAGATATATATTCAATGACAAGACCGTAACAGAGTAGCCAAGAGCACAATGAATAGCAACAAACACCACATCAAATGCATAAATCTAAATTAAGATGTTGTGTATTTTCAAGAAATACCTGTCGCCCGTGGAGCGCACTACCACCTGAAGCAAAATATATGTTGGACTAAATATGTGTAGTGTGTATATTGGGCTTTGCAGTATATGTAGAGGCTCTTAGTCTGAAATGAACGCCCCCTTTTCATACAATAACCACACTACATCTATGTGTTGTTTGCAGGGGTGGGGTGTGGGCTCAGCAAAAAGGTTTCCGTAATGCATGTGTAATGCTTGTGTGGTTTTGCAGATTTCTTTACTGACTTTCATTACTTAGGTCTAAACACACAGTTACAGTGTAGATGTTCACAACATAAATTACAATATGACAACTCTAGACTCTTTGTCTCTTTTATTCTGCCTTCCTTTCAAAGTCTTGTTTGATCTTTGACAGATGACTGAATTCATTTATTTAATAAAAATAAAATATATTGTGAATCATGCTAGGGTTATGTGATATGGGAAAGAAGTCATGTTTTAATAGTGTCAGGAGTTTTTATTTTTAGTTATGGAAAATTCTCTGTTAGACTTTTTTTTTGTGTAGGCAGTGTCTGTCTGTTACGTTGGCTTAAATGGTTACAAATAAGTAATATCAGACTGTTGTTTTGTATTCTAAAAATCATTCAGAAATGCCAGACATTTATTTGTTCCAGCTTATCAGGTTGATAATTCAGGGCTTGGTTCTTTTTCTTTTTGTTTTTTTTGCTTGTTGGTTGTCTGTCTTACTTTTGTTCTGCTGGTTGGGCAAAACTAATATATCATAGATGCCATCTTGCAGTTCATGGAAACAACGATGGCAATTTTTTACGTCATTTGTGAGACAGTTCATCAGTTGATTGAAAGATAAGAGGATTGACAATAATTCATCCTAAAAATAAAAAAGTTGTTTTTTTACAGTCCCTGGGAGTAGTCCTAGAACTGTGAGAGATAACAGTGTCTGCTTTTAAATGCTAATCGTTCCACCTTTTTCTTGCTTGTCCATACACTGTAGTGGGTGTGTAGAGGACATTTTTATGTGAGAGTGGCTCCCTGCGGTGCCCAGAAATATCCTGATGAAAGCTGTCAAAATGAACCAAAGAAGTAACCCAGACACCCCCTCGCTAAAATCACGCAACCACACAGACTGTAATGCAGCACCATCACATGTAACTGTCAGATACAGTTAAATAATACGTCATCAAACTTCAAATCTAAAAGAACCAGAAAAATCACAACCTGTTGAATTAATGCAAAACAGTGATGTTGAGCTGAAATATCCTCAGAGTTGAGCAGAAACACAGATTTTAATAATTCATATTTCACATTCAAGTATAAATAAAGACTTTATATCCACTTTAAAGAAATCCCATAATGTGATAAATCCATTCTAAGAGTTCACGCACTTCTTCTGTGCTTTTTATGTTACAAACTTATGTTCTTGTCTTGTTGCCAGATGAGGCCGTAGTGAAGAATTTCAAGCAGTTTACAAGGAAGCGGCAGGGAGCCGTGAGGCGAAGGATACACCAGGTTAATGGGCACAAGTTTATGTCCACTTTCCTCCGTCAGCCCACCTTCTGTTTTCACTGCAAAGAGTTCATCTGGTGAGAAAGTCACGCATGGGTGATTCAGTGCTGGCAGCGCATCTCTGTGTAGAATGTAAACTGGATCTAAATGTGTTCTCTTTTATGTTAATAGGGGTGTTTTTGGAAAGCAGGGTTACCAGTGTCAAGGTAAGCAGAACTTGTTTTTCTCTTTCTGCCTTTTACCACAGTTGCCTAAACACACCTGTGTTTGTTATGAGTCCGCCATTGACTTGTTGTCTTGTCTTTTTTTTTTTTTTTTTCAGTGTGTACCTGTGTGGTGCACAAACGATGCCACCAGCAGGTCGTCACTGTCTGTCCACGCATGAAGAAAACAGCAAAAGAACAGGTAACGACACATTAATACACTCTAATCAGCATGTTTACTTCTAAATAGTTGTTCTCTTTACAGATTTTTTTTTTTTTTGTTTAAATACAGAATGTCAAAAAAAAGCACCCTCCCCCTCCTACACACACATTCACACACGCATCTGATTAACACCTGCAGTGATCAGTAGGCTGTTTCCTGTTTCTATATTCTGTCTAGACTGGTCACTGAGGCAGAACACTGTACTACACTATTATTTTCCACATATGAACACTATAAATTTTTATGCTTCTATAAATACATCCATGACAGTTTTAGCAGTTTGAACGCAACTATGTAGCTTAGTTTTGTTATTCAAAGGAGCTTGCAAAGAAAAGCGTATGGACTTCTTTAAGTTGCTTGAAGACGTTTCACCTCTCATCCGAGACGCTTCTTCAGTTCTAAGGTCAAATGGTGGAGAGTCCCTTAGTTTTGTTATATTTTGCTGAATATTACAAGTTTCTCTTCCCTAAAATCTGACAGGATAATAAAAATTTATACGCTAAGCATGTTTATTTTTAATACACCATTTACAAATTTTGTAAATATAGTATAATCATCATTATATAATTCCTTTAGACTTATTGTCTCTTTTATGCTATGTTCCTTTAAAAGTCTTATTTGATCATAAGTGACAGAGAGTAATTGAGTTTTTTGTTTGTTTGTTTTTTAAGAAATTAAACATAAGTATGAGGCATATTGTCAAAACAGATGAAATTCTTTTCATGGAAGGTGCTTGCACATTTTCTTCTTTGGAGCTCCACAGGGTAGCTGTCTGGGTCCATTACTTTTTTTCTTTACATGCATGGAAACATTATTAGACAGCATAAATTTTTGTTACTGTAGTTACACAGATGCTAGACAGCGTATTTCTGTGGAGCCAGGTGACAGTGTACTGAACTCATTCACCATCTCAAATGGTGGGTGGCTGACTTTAACAAATGGATGACTGCAATTTAAAAAAAATTAAAGATAAAAATTTTGCTTAGTCCTAAAATAAAATATGATCTGCTCATTTGCAAATTAGGAGCCGACAGAATAAAACCAAAAGTTAAGTCTTATGATCATTACTGTGATGCAAGCTTTAAACTTCTTCCATTTCAGGAAGATGTGTCTGACAGTACCAGACTCACCATGATTCTAAAAAACTTCTTCATGCATTCATTTCCTGCGGACGAGTTTGAATTTTGAATGTATTTATTCAAAAGGGACAGTGCAGATTAATCAACTTATCACGCAAATGTGCAAGAATGAACCTTAAACAGTTTTCTAGCTCTAGTCCCTGACAGGGCAGACAAAAGATAAATAACAAAGAAAATTAAAACACCATCAGACAGCGTACAACAATATAGTCCAGACAACAAATACATGAAATCCACAGTACAATAAGAAAACACAGAACAACAAATAAATATAAACACATACGGCATTAAAGATAACACACATTAGTATAAAATGAATGGTCACAGGTCTGGTTCCTTTTTAGCCATCATTTGAGATGAGTTTTAAATGTATTCTCTTATTACAGCTGGAATATTTTTCCAAATCTCACTACCTTTAAGTGATAACAGCTTTTTACTAAATATCATATGTCTAAAAGGTATTGCACAGGTATTGGTTGTTTTTTTTGTTTTGTCTTTTGCTGCAATGCTCTTTTTGTTGGACTTCCCAAAAAGATTGCGAGAAGGCTGCAGCTTACTTGAAACTTGACTGTGAAGTTATTAACTAAAACAAATAACAGAACACATCATTACAGTTTCTTAGCAGACTTACAATGACTTCCATTATCTCACAGAACTGATTTTAAAATAAAACTTCTTTCCCCTTTATAGGGCACTCATTAAAATACGTAGAAATTCAAAATTTCAACCCTCGAGTGTTATTGGAGCGTATTACAGGCCTTTTTTTACTTGTAGGATGTTTTTATGTTGCAGATCAATGTCAGTGAAGTTAACATAGTAACATACCAGTTCCTCATACATTTAAAGGAACATTAGTGTATGAACATTTTTATTGATGCACATTGGCAGTTTCCATAAATGTAACAAACATAGCAAAGTACAGCCCTGAGTAGACACAAGCAACTTGCTTCCCAGTACCTGCAATAAGATCATGTGACTAAACATTTAAACTTTTCTACAAAGATAAAATTGAATTCTCTGAACTGAGCATGTGTGCACATCCTACTACAGGTGCTGTCCTAGAGCATGGCACTTATATAAAAGAGGCAAGTAGACAGCTCCACAAACATGAGTACATCTTTGAGACAATGTCCTGACATTTTCCATGTTTGTAGGAAAACCGAAACAGTAAAAACAATATATTGACATAGAAATTGTAACTGCATAACAAAAAGTAACAATTGCAATTATAACTACTCATTTTTATTACACTTAATTTAATCAAACTTAAATAAATCACAAATATTGAATTACTAAATTTATTTTAGCATTAATAACGCTTCCAATAAAAATAACCACTTATATTTGCAATTCAATTATAAATTAAAAAAACTGCTATGTCATAAGATGATCAAATATTTTACAATGTCTAGTCTTAAAAGTCTATAAACAGGTTCAATTTCTTACTATAGCTCTGTATAATAATATATACGAAATTGTGGAAAGATCCAAAAGAGCATTTAGTATTGCTGCTCTACGTTTAAAATAGAGTGTGGGGTTTTGTTTTGTTTTCTTAAAAAAACAAAAAAACAAATATGGCTCACTAGATCCACCTGGTACATGTCTGAAAATTGCCTGACACTGGCACTAGTTTTAAGTAAATTCCACTAATTTCTAGAAATCCAGCACATTGAGTTTCTAGAAAACAACACCCATCCCAACATTTAGAAGAGCTATTGAGTAGGGAAAGTTTGGGAACAACCTACCTCAAAAAAATAGGGAAGCAAACTCTACAGATGATTTGAAGAAACACAAAAAAATACATCTCTTTTAATCTAGCACTAAACTAGTGCTATAATTCGACTGTAGAGCCTCACGTAATCTGGTAGATACAGAAGATAGGCATCATTATTCATCAACATATTGGTCTTCTGGTTCTATTACTTCCAAGATTGTTTGTTTCACAGGATTTTATTTATGATTTAATTTTCCTTTTGTTATTTGTATGTCTGCGTTTGTGGTTTTATATATGTGTGTAAATGTGTATTCTGATGGGTTGCTTGTTTGTTTAAATGTTTTAATATGTAAGTGACTTTATTTCTCATGTGTTTTTATACCTGCGAAGCCCTTTGAACTTCTACATGTGATGTTGGCCTGTGCAAATAAAACTGAGTTGAACTGAAAATGCATTGTGGACGATGCTGTTGCAAAGCAGTTTTACATCTCGTAATTACCGTGTGCTCTCTTTCTGCAGCCTATAAATCAAGGTTTCAGCATCAACATCCCTCACAAGTTCAACATGCATAACTACAAGTCGCCCACCTTCTGTGACCACTGTGGCTCGCTGCTGTGGGGGATTGTCAGACAGGGGCTGCACTGTAAAAGTAAGACTCGCATCAGCATTCATGTCTCAATATCTGCATCCAAAAGTTGTCTTTCATATAGAGTCACCGTTTCTGTGATTTCTCTCTTCAGTCTGCAAAATGAACGTCCACATCCGTTGCAAATGCAACGTTGCTCCCAACTGTGGGGTCAACAGTGTGGAACTGGCCAACAAGCTCGCTGAGATGGGTCTGCAGGCAGAAGGACTTGCCAAACGGAAATCAGTGGTACAAACGTCTGAGTTTTCCAGAATAACGGAACAGTTCTAAATCCTAATCACAAACGTGAGTGTAATCAGAAAATTGTCTTTTTCTCTTTGCATTGACAGGTGAAAAACGCAGAACAGACGAGGACTCCATCTGAGGGGAGGGATTGTACGGAAACTCAGCAGCAGTTGCCACGGCTAGGAATTTCAGACTTCACGTTCCTTCAAGTGCTGGGCAAGGGCAGCTTTGGCAAGGTAGGAATGAGATAATAAGATTATAGGAAGTACTCTGTGCACTTAGTGTAATGATGAGCATTGGCTCATACTGGACAAAAATGGATTAGAGCAGCTTAATTCTAACGTTTGACTAATAAAACATTCACATGACCACAAAAATATACAACTGGCATTAAAAAACACTGAATTTTGATCTCCATATATTGAAAAGTGAGCGAACCCTTTCACCAGTGGCTAAAGAGATTCAAAAAAATGCTTGAAGAGTGTGTGTTGTTGAAATGCCTCCCCCACATTAACAACTGAGGCCTCAAAACGGTCACTTAAAGAGGTTAAAAGCTTCAATTATGAGTCCAAAATTTGCAAATAGAGATGGTTTAAAGAGCCAACTGCAACATGGTGGTTTGTGGTTAGCATTGTTTCCTCATCAAAACCCACACAGAAGGCCAAAACCCTTCTGGGTCGGTTTTAGCATGCTTGTGCTGGCTTCGTCCTCCAGTTTATCTCGCCATTGCAAATGTCTCGTTACTGTTCCTCTGACCGATGCACAGACTTACTCCGGGCAATGCACGATTGCTGCCCACTGCTCATAATATCAAGGATGGTAAAGTAGATAAAAAGCAGAGAATTAATGTCCCTGCAGGAATTAATAAAGGGAATCTATTAACCCTGACACAAGAAGAACCTCACTGTGTCCCTTAAGCTTGGACAGTCCACGATGCCAGTGGGAAAATGTTTTTGGCTGATTTGTTTTTGAAGATCAATGTAGCACAAGTACCATAATTTTTGGAGTTTTTATGTGAATTTAAGATATCTCACAAGACAATATCAGAATGGCTGCTCTGCAGATTACTGCAAAACCTTTTGTAAAGCCTAAACAGAAATACTGTGGAAGGAAGTCCTGTTCGTTTAGGCATCATTACAATGCGACTTTCTAAACAGCGCATCGGTCCAAATGATAACTAATGGAAACTGCTGCCAAAAAAGACACTTTTAGCAAATACTAAATTTAAGTTTACTTGCCAGCACTCTAAATGATTAGCAGGTGTTTCCAGGAAGGACCCTAAATCCTGTCGCTGTCAAGTTTAGCACATTTTATTAGCAGTTAAGCAAATCATTCACTTTCTCACGTGGCTTTTCCTGTTACTATGTTTGTGTTACTCTCCAGGTGATGCTGGCGAGACTAAATGGCAGAGATCGGGTTTTCGCGGTCAAGGTGTTGAAGAAGGACATCATTTTGCAGGATGATGACGTCGAGTGCACCATGACAGAGAAGAGGGTGCTGTCACTGGCCCGCTGTCACCCGTACCTCACACAGCTGTACTGCTGCTTCCAGACACCGGTCAGTGAAAGCATGGCCGCACACTTCTTTCACATAAACTCATTTGTGACTTTTAGCCCTCTTCACTCATGAGAAGCTTTCACCCCGCCTTAAATGGCTGAAGATTGTGATAATGATAACATTTCTGCTGAAAAATAGAAGGGGATGTTTTGGCTCATGATGTCTGTGTCATGCACAGATCTTCCTTATGAGTGCTTTAGAAATGTCGTGGCCTCATATGACCTTATTTTCATTTTTACTGCTTTGCTTACCAGTAAATGATCCACAGAACTGGTTCAAGTAAGGGTCACGGCACTCAGGCATACCCTACTTTTGGTTTCTGGTGCTAAATGTAAATAGAAAAATATCGGTCTGTTTCCATAGATGCCAGTGCATCATGTGGTCAGAAGGTGGCAGCAGTTCCCCAATCTTATGTCTGTTCACTCCTGGCACAAGCCAGTGAATGATGCTTGACTGACAGAGCTGTTTTTCTGGCTCAGACGGGATATTTCTAATCTGCTTTGGTTGGTTGAACCACGACTGATTGAGATCGAAGTGAGCTTGCTGCGCAAACAGTTTCAAACCCAGACAAAACAATGCAACAGCTATTGTTCCACGAGAACGCCTTGTTTTATTTAAATGCCTGTCACTTGTTTCCTGACAAAATACTTAAAAGCACCTTTTATTATACCAGAAGTGTAAAATTGTTCTATATTTTGGTAATAGAGTCATTCAGTTCACACTAATACCACAAAATCACGTTGCAAGGGACAATTAGCGGCACTTTCTGCATGGCATATAGTTCCATTTCACAATAATTCAAACTAAAATATGTAGAATGTTTTTTAGAGATGATATTCCATTGCTAACTATATGCATATTTTTCATTTTCAAGGCCCACTTTGTAGGTACACTGATTGCCCTGGAGGAGTCTTCAGATTAAGTTTAAAATATTAAAAAAAGGCATTTAAATCGGCCAGCACGGTGGCACGGTGGTTAGCACTGTTGCCGCACAGCAAGAAGGTCCTGAGTTCAATTCCACCACCAGGCCGGGGTCTTTCTGTGTGGAGTTTGCATGTTCTCCCCGTGTTTGCGTGGGTTCCCTCCGGGTACTCCGGCTTCCTCCCACCGTCCAAAGACATGCAGCTTGTGGGGATAGGTTAATTGGAAAATCCAAATTGTCACTGGGTGTGAATGTGCGAATGAATGTGAGTGCGAATGGTTGTCTGTCCCTGTGTGTTGGCCCTGCGACAGACTGGCGAACTGTCCAGGGTGTACCCTGCCTCTCGCCCTATGACAGCTGGGATAGGCTCCAGCACCCCCCGCGACCCTGAAAAGGATAAGCGGAAGCGACTGGATGGATGAATGGATGGATGGATGGCATTTAAATCGCAACAAATCTCGATGTAATAATTTTTTGTTTCTACAGATAAGCAAAAACAAAAGAGATTAGTAGCTCATTTCATGTGAGTATGCTTAAAAGTTGCCGTGTTTACATAGTAGCCTCGTTAGTCCGATACAAGAACCTAACCCTAACCACGACTCCTACCTGCAAGCAGGGATCAGACAGTCGGCATGCTGACCTCCGGCATGAATGCTTCAAGTACTGTATTAATAAAAAGGCTGCTTTGTTGTAGTTTTAATGTATTATATATATTTTAAACATAACCTGAATCTGAAGCAGAGGGTTTAAGAAGTGGAGCTGTGTTCATGTGTACAGGTCATCTAAAGTGCTAACCAGGAAATTAGTAGTAATAGACAGTCAGACTAATGTTCGTCAGGTTCCAGGATGAATGGAGAAACTCTTTGGATAGCAAAACTTTGGAAATCCCAGTAACCACTATATTGGCAAATTAAAGAGCTGATCCAGGAAGTGACGTCCATTCTTGCTTTTATGTTTGAGCAGTTATCTATGGAGGGGTTTAGTATTGCAAAGTAAATTGTCACGCCAGATCTCTGATGGCCTGACAAGTCAGTTTGACTCGTATAAGACAGAAAAACCCAGAGAGATTTCTTTGAACATACAAAGTGCTCCCTACTTTGCCTGTGCAGCACGTCCTTATTGGACATTATATGTGCAAAAAGGGGGGAAAAAAAGCCAGACCTCTCTAAACCACAGACCAGTAAAACAGAGTCAGCTGTGCCTCAGTACCCAGATCACTTCAAGAGGCAGATCTCTAAATCATGTCGTACTGCAGTCTTTTCCCCAGGTTCCCATTTTGTAGATCACCTATCGACCGTAGCCTGTAATGAGAAAGAAAGAAAGATTTATGAGTTAGATTAGGGTTTGTTTGGTTTTTTTGCTAACTTTAAGCTGCAGTTGGTTGCACAGGAACACATTATACAGGCATCTGAAGTTAATGAGAAGCAGCCATGTAACATCCTTGAAGCAGCCTCAGCATGTTTGCGGTCGTTGCTCCTTGGACTGCTTAATAACGTGGGAGCTTCTGTGTGCCCAATGGGGGTTTTGTGTGCACACGTGTAAATGTCATCTCCTAATTCTCACTGCAGGACCGTCTCTTTTTTGTCATGGAATTTGTGAACGGCGGCGATCTCATGTTCCACATCCAGAAGTCCAGGAAGTTCGAAGAAGGCAGAGCCCGTTTCTACACAGCCGAGATCACCTCTGCGCTCATGTTCCTGCACAGCAAAGGCATCATTTACAGGTATAAATACATAAAGCAATCGAACTAGCCTTTATAGCGAGCTCAGAGCTCACTACCATAGTTTACTATATTTAAAAAAAAACTTTAATATCATAAAGAGTGTAATATTACTGCAAAGACACTAATTATGCAGTTTCTTCTCTTGGATGTCGGAATCAATTTATTATCAAGAGGAAACTGCATATATGATACATTAATCATGTGAAGTACTACATGGCTGTGAACACTAAATCAGAACATTGCAATCCTGAGACTCATATGTCATGTTAAAGAAGACTGCCGCTGAGAACCATCCAATGAAAATGTGCTACCAAGCATACTTGCAGGTTTAATGAGAGTTTGCTTAATTCATGCATTAAGCGGAGGGTGTGGAGGTTCTCTCCCAGGAAGCACTCCATTTCCTGCTCTCTGATTCATCTTTATGCACCACTTTTGCCTTTTCGCCATCAATTTGTGTTAAAAATGTCTTTATTTATATATAAAAAGAAAAATCCAAATTTCAAGTTACAAATGATAAAATCATATCAAGGAGGATAATGCTGCTAAATCTTGTTGTGTCAGCGCACACACACGCAAGCACACACAAACACACACTGTACTACAAACTACGTTCAACACATCTAGTGTGTCTTTGCATTCGCTGACTCAACAAAGCTTAAAACCGAAGCTGAAAGTAACGGATGATGACAGTAATTATCATCTTTCTCTGTTAAGTCAGACTTTCTGCTTCAGGCTCTAAATATAAAATATATATTTTCCAGCAGCAGATTTGAATCAAGTAAAACATTTACACATTTTCTGCATCACCTACTTAACAATTATATGCTTCATTCAGCAGTTTTAGTAGGATACAGATTAACGACGTGCACAAATGAAGTGTATTCCTCAAGCTGAGAATCTATAATGAACTTAAAACATGCTGTAAATAAAAGAATAAATGAAAACTTGCCACTTTTCACTGTTATGGTTTCAGCATAAACTACCACGGTTATTTAGGGAGGCAAAAAGAGAGGCAGGCAACACTGTAAATCCAGTCTGGGGCCTTCCTGCGTGGAGTTAGCATGTTCTCCTCGTGTCTGTGTGGGTTCTTTCCAAGTACTCCAACTTTCTCTCAAAGACATGTGCAGGATTACGGTGATTCTAAAATGACTGTAGGTGTGAATGCGAGTGTGAATGGTTATGTGTTTCTCTATGTTAGCCCTGTGATAGATTAGCGACGTGATCAGAGTGTATCCAACAATCAGGATAGACTCCAATACTCCCTGTAACCTTGAATTTGATAAGGATTAATGACACAGAAGACTCTGACAATAATGTTGCTACGCATAAACGCATATTTGTGTTTATGCGTGTATCTCATCCTGAGCTGTGATAATGTTGTTACATTTTAGATTCCTGAGAATTCTCATCTCTATAGAAACACACTGTGTCCACACATGTCAGGCTCTGTGACAGAACGCCAGCTTTTACCAAGAATTATGAATAGATGAACCAATAACGATCCCCCTTCCTCAGCTTCTAATAGCTACATATATTCAAAGACCTTTTTTTCGGACTGTCCGCTCAAGGAAAGTTGAGTGGGAAATCTTTTGGTGTCCTGCCAGTACACAATGAAAAAGGAAAAGGAACATCAGTAAATCCTGAGTTATACTTAGTAGTATGTCTGAGTCTCCTTTCAGCATGCACTGCATAGCATGACAGCAAGCTGAAGAGGTTGCATGCACCTTGCGTGCTATAACTAAATAAGTAAAAAGCATCCAGAATAGTAACTCTGACATCAGGCAAGTGTGGGAAGAATAAAATTGTAGCCTCGGTCCTTGTGTTGTGTAATATGCGTGTCTTTTACACTGTGTGTGGGGGTTTTTGGCTTCAGGTAAAGGCTTTGAGGCTTTGAAGCTTCTCAGTTGACGCCACAGCGTGTCCTTGCGTTTCCTGTATTTGTCCTTAAAAAGACGTGTACAGTTCTCGAGGTTTCAGTTTGAGGTTTTAGACATGAAAACTCAGTTTTGCAGTCTGAATCCACACTGGCTGCTTTTAAGAGTGAGAGCACGTTTCATGAGGAGAGCCAATTAAATCCACAAGGATTAAAAAGGCTGTATGGCGAACAGCTGCTCAGTGTCGTGCAATAAACACATGCTTTGTGAAGCCTGTTTTGAACTCCGCCAGGGAGGTGTTGTGTGTCTCTTTGTTTTGTCCTGACCCACATATGCAAAGAACAAGTAAATTCAAGACTGAACAAAATAGATAAAAAAATACTCAATTTTTTTTTTTAGGCTTATGCAAGTTGTGATATATATCGCATCCTTAGGTTGATGCATAACATTTTAGGAGCCTTTGATAGTTTGATTAGACTCTTACCATAATGAAAAAAACAAAGTTTGTGCGTCAGAACTTTTTCTGAACTTCCTCCTCTTTTCTTTGGAATCTCTTTTATTAGTGCAACTCTATCTCCTACTCAGTGACTCATTTTGCACCGCAGCATTTTTTTTTCTGCAGACATCGCATTGTTTGATTGACCTGTTTCCATCATCAGTCGTTTTCGCCCGTGCACTGCAGCACTTCCATTTTCTCTGCTTTAGCAGGTGGAAAATGCAGGTAAACATTACATTAAATTAAATCAAAGAGAGTACTGGCAGTAGTGACAACATTTTCTCTCCTGACATCGGCCAGAGTTCATGTGTGAAACTGGCTCAAGTCAGACTTGTCTCTCCCATGTGGTGAAGTCGTTGGATGAAGGAGCTCATACAGGATGATTAGGTGCAGTGAGTGATGTGTGGTTCTGTGTAGCTCAGTGATAAGAGGCGGTTAAATTTCCCACTGGACACATTCATACTGAAAAAAAAACCCAATAATGGTCCAGGAAATGGTTTGGCAGTGTGCGAACGATTATCAAGAAGCAGAACTGGCCATATAACTGGAAGAGCTCAGACACCTACTTAAAAATACTTTCTCCTGCGTCCAGTTTCCCAGTTTTGTTTTCCTAGCTGTGATTATCCCTAACACAGCTTAACACAGTCTGTGTGTACTTTGTGATGTGTGAGTGTCAGAGCTGCTCTCTTTGCCATGTTTTAGACTGTGTGTGATCAGCGTTACACAATCGGCTTAAGATAGAGAACGGCAGACTAGATTAATCGAACCAAACTGGTTCCTGACCCTCAGTCTTTTACAGTCAGGCTTTCTGTATTTTGGTTTTTCTCATCCTGTTATGTATACATTAACAGTATCACTGTCCAGCTAGGATCAGGCCATCTATGTAACACTGTCTGAAGTTGAGTCACCTGATCACAGATTAGAGCTTAACTCCAGAGCCCACACTCGACAGCTGTAATCGCTCTGTCAGCTGACGTGAACACAGGACAGGAGATTTTTCCAGTGTTTGGTTTGGAGACATCCCCATGCACAGTCAGCAGAGGGGAAAATATACCCGTGGAAGGCATACTGTGAAGACGGTGCATATTAGCAGTGAGTGGCAGAAAAAACAAAATGCATCTTTCTATCAAGTGGTCACAACTTACGTATTTTGCTTTAAGCTAAGCCTGCTTCACAAAGGCAGAGCAATAAAATGGAATAACTGGGAGAAGAAGTTTTGCTTTTTTGGGAGCAGAATAAACACAGACACTTTTTCCCTTGGTGTCAAATATGCAAGGGTTTGCTTTCATCCGTGTGAAGTGCATTTCATCATCAGTGGGTGCACAAATGGCTCTGTGTGGTTCTCTGTGTACCATCCAGTTTGACTCCGTGCAGATGGTAAGCTACGAGGGCACCGGTGTTTAACCCCAGCTCCAACGATTTTTCTTTTTTTACTGGTTGCCAGTTAAGGGTCAGGGAGTTGCCCGTCAGTGTCTCCCTCTGCTTTAAGTGTCACTGTCTTCAGAGAACTATTTCCTTTTGTCTCACCACAAATTTCTACCTTCCTCACATATAATTAGAAACAAGACCAGCAGGATGCGACTGGAGTCTGAGCACTGAATTGGATTTTTGGTGGCTTATTTCAGGCTTCTGATTTATAGGTGCTGAATAACAGTCCCTGAGCAAATACCTCATCTATTTGTTCCTTTTTGCGTTTGCCTTTCTTTTCAGGGATCTAAAGTTGGACAATGTTCTTCTTGACAAAGACGGTCACTGCAAATTGGCAGATTTTGGCATGTGCAAGGAGGGCATATTTGAAGGTGTTGCCACGGGAACGTTCTGCGGGACCCCGGATTATATTGCCCCTGAGGTCAGTTTCTCCCCCCTACATTAACCAGCAGAAAACATAGTCGGCACTCAAAATAACAGATACTTCAGCTCCAGATTTATAATAGAACATTTCATATATTGAAGCAATGTTTTCACATTTCCATTTTTAAGATGACACTAAAGAATAAACTTGGCCATCTTTAGCTTCCAGCAGCTCAGGTTCTCTGAGTTCATATGTTTAATTTCCATCACACCACCTCACTAAGAGCAAACATTGTGGTCGCTGCCCGGCACTTCAAGCTCCCTCCCTCCTGACTGGAAGGCAGCACACCTGTGAGGTCAACTTATTGACTTGACAAGCCCAGATTTCCACTTCTTCAGACTGCGCCTTCAGAGGCGTGTTTGGCTTTCATAATGAGGAATTAAGATGGCCTGCATCCTCGTGTTTGAGAGCTTTTTCTCTAACCAAGAATGTGCATCTGCGTTTATGAAAGACCCCTTTGCTGCCCTCAACACTTACTCCTCAGTGTGTAGCTCCGCTAATCCAGCACATACCCCTAACTAAACTTCATAAAGTGGTTTTAAATTTGCTGTTGAGACTCTCTAAAATCTCATACTCATGCTCAACTTCATTTTTCTACTCTGACATGTTTTCACAGATCCTGCAAGAGATGCTGTATGGGCCTTCTGTGGATTGGTGGGCCCTCGGGGTGCTACTGTATGAGATGCTCTCTGGACATGCTCCTTTTGAGGCGGAAAATGAAGATGACCTCTTTGAATCCATCCTCAATGAAGAGATTGTTTATGCCTCTTGGCTCAGCACAGAGGCAGTCAATATACTGAAAGCTGTGAGTCTGCCAGGAGTAATATCTTTTATTCACATTTTTGCGGTCACCAGCAATAAAAATTTAATGATAAATGGAGCTGGGTGAAGGCCAGGTCTCACTCTTCTCAGACCAGCGCCGTCAGACTGTGTTTGCTTTATACAATTGCAGGAAATGTCAGAACAGCTTTTTTTTAAACTCATGTAATGATAGAGGAAATCAATTTGTCAGTGGATTTGTGACATCTCTGTGGAGAAAAACGGATGAGCATTTCCATGCCTGGATATTGTATCAGTAGCCAGATTCTTGTCTGTCTGCCTGACTGACACCGTCTGACTGCAGAGTGAGTGGCAACCCCACACAGTCTTCCAGCCAGCTGTTTGGCTGGGGTCTTTACATAACTATATTAAGGCATGGTTCACTGCCCAGCCACAGCACACAAGCTATAAATACAACTGCACCTCCTCTCCATTCCTTCTCTCTCACACTGTTCTCCTCGTGTCCTTGTTGTTATTCCCGCATGGCTGAGGAAGCACCAAATCAGTCTCCCCATGCCGATTTGTCATTGCCCCCCACTATCACACGTTACTGACTGGTGTGAGTGGATTTTAAACGCTGCTGCTCTATTTTTACTGGAGGCAGATCCATTGCCAAGATCACCTTGTTCTTAAAAGGAAGTTCATGGAGCTCAGTTGTCAGGTTGTTCAAGGTCGTGTGAGAATGGCTGCAGAAATGTCACGAGTTTGTGAGTCATGGTGAAAATACCTGAAGGCTGGTAGATGCCAATGGTCAAGTTAAACTATCACATAGCGCTGAAACAAAGCGCTTTTGATCGCTTTGTCCAGCCCAGCATCAACAATCTAAAAAGAAATAAATCTAAAGTTGTTCAATTTATATTGTTGTATAACAGCAAACCTTTCATTTCAGGAGCTGGAAGTGTTGAATTGATTTTTCTGCCAGCCGACCGATTGATTGACTAAAAGTTTCAGCTCTAATATTCCCCGCCTTCCCGTAAACGTCTTTTTTGCGAGTGTAGAGGAGAACGGCTTCTTCATGCAGAAATGCCCACATGGCAGGTCTGGCTCTGAGAATGGCACAACTGACGTGCAGCCATGGAAAGATGGCATCAGCTTTAGTGGAAAAGTTTTTCTTTGGTTTTGTGGTCAGTTTGCTCCTGAACTGAGTCACCTCTGCTACTCTGTCATGCTTACAGTTAACTCCAATTCAAGCACCATACTGGTGTCTACTGGTGTGCCTTTTTTCTTTTTTCAAACATGTTTTAATTCAGTAACTGGAAATAATGTCATCACAGCTGCAAATCCCTGAGTTTAACTGCTGTAACCTTAAACCTTTATTCATTAGCAGTGATGAGTATAAAAGGGACAAATGCAACATTTCAACAAAGCATGTTTTTGTCTTAAAGTACAGTCACAACCATGGGCTGATGCAGTTCAGTACATAGATGTACAAAGGAAAAGCAACGGGTGAAAAGGCTTACATGAACAATAACTGTGCATCTCCCAATCAATCATGTTGGAGGCGTTATTGGCAGAGACACTGACTACAGCAGAGCGACACACATGCTGTTTATTATATAAAATTACGCATGGCAAGGCATCAGAGTTTCATTAGTCTCTATGAATCCTCGTTATTGTTCATTGTAGCTTGATGCTTTTGGGACACCTCGCGTCTTTTTGGGCATTGCCCCATCACCTCCGCAGCTGCTTCCTCATTCTCTTGGAGCTCAGTATTGTTGAGACATGCGGTTTTGTTTAGGCAAAGTCTCTGGTAGTTAATATCGTTTGGAGCTGACACAATGAGATGTATTAATCTCTGTATTAATCAGTGTCTTCAGGTTAATCTTAACACTGTCACAATGGAGACGGGGACTCATTAGTTTGCTATGCTGGGTCTGAAGGTCACCATTATCCCTGAGGTGCACACAGAGTCACCATGCGAGACAGTTTTCCAAAACAAAGTGGTGTTTTTTTTCTGTTTCCCCCCCCAGAGGCAAGTTAAAACTATTTTAACTTTTATTTGTTTTTGTTTGGGCTTCTTCCTAAGACCTGCACCACCTACCCGACCTTGGTCAGAGAGAAACGGTTAAAGTTCAATGGCTGATTCACTATTGTTTTAATGAATACAACCCCAGGAAGTTGAGACACCTCAGCTGCACTTTACTGAAACTAGTTGAACTCTGGCCAACTAAGACTTTGTGGGAGGAGCTTAACACAATTCAGGGTGTGTGTTTTTTGTCAGTTGAGAGGGAAGGACTCACTAGATGAACTTGAGCCCTGTTTGGCATCCCTCCAGAGAAATCTAATCTGATCTGGTGCTACACATTTCCCTATTTTGCACCAACCACACAGTCATGGTAAACGGAAAGCAAACTCGCTTTATATTCTGAAGTTAACATAACAAAAATAATTTGGCATTTAGCAGCTCTTGCTAAGGCAAATGCATTCTCACATGATTTCCAAAACATGACATATTATACTGTGGTATTTATTTAACAGAACCTAAGCAAAAATCCCAAAACAGTGTGTGAAAAACTAGGTAGACCCTTATTGCTTCCATAGGAAATAAGAGGATAAGTAGCAGGCAGTTGCTGCTAAATCAACATTTGATTAATTCTTTTTTTGTCAGGAAGTATAAGCATAAGCTTTGGCGCTGAAGCATTCAGGTATGTGTCATCACATTGCCAAGGATGAAAGACAGCAGCAATGGTCTTTAAAAAGTTGTTGAAGTTGCTGTCCATCAATCTAGGGGAGGGTTACAAGGCCATTTATAAACAATCTGAAGTTCATTATTCTACAGAGAGAACGATTATTCACAAGAGGGAAACATTCAAGACCGCTGCCAATCTTCACCGGAGTGGAAGTCGCAGCAAATTAAACCCAAGGTCAGACTATCCAATGCTCATAGAAACTGGAAAAAAACCTCAAAAGCTACATCCCAACTCTACAGGCCTCAGTTGGTGTGTTAAATGTTAAAGTTCATCACGGTTCAATTAGAAGAAGACTGAACAAGTATGGCTTGTTTTGAAGGGTTTCCAGGAGAAAGCCTGTTCTCTCTGAAAAGAACATGGCAGCGCAGCTTAGACTTGCAAAGTTGCATCTGAACAAACAGACTTCTGGAAAAATGTCCTTTAGACAGACGAAAGTGGAAATGTCTGGCCATAATGCACAGTGTCATATTTGGAGAAGACCAAACTCATAACAACCGTCAAACATGGTGGTGGAGGGGTGTTGATTTGGGCTTTTTTTGCAGCCACAGCACCTTGCAGGCCTTGAGTTCACGATGGACTCTTTATACCAAAGTATTCTAGAGTCAGATGTGAGGCCATCTGTCCGACAGCTAAAGCTTAGATGAAATTGGGTCTTTAATTCATCAATTGTTTTTAATTCATCCGCATTTTATCTTCGCAGCTCTTGACCAAAAACCCGGCACGGCGTCTGGGCTGTGTGCCCACAGAGGGTGGAGAGGAGGCTGTGACCAGCCACGCTTTCTTCACAGGTATCGACTGGGAGAAGCTAAATCGTAGAGAAATTGAGCCACCTTTCAAGCCCAGGATTGTAAGTCACATGATTTTATTGATGCTAAATGATAATCGGTGTACTCACCAGACATTACGCAGTGTATGATTTTGTCTCACATTCTGTGTGTGTGACTGTACTCTATTGTTGTCCTCCAGAAAACCCCGGAGGACGTCAACAACTTTGACCCAGATTTTACTCAGGAAGAGCCCACGCTCACGCCCATCGATGACCCTATGATCCCTTCCATCAACCAGGAGGAATTCAGAAACTTTTCCTTTACTTCACCTGAACTGCTGGAGAATTAAGACTCAGAGACTGATCCACTAGCAGTCGTGCGGTCACCCTTACTCTTCTCAGTGTCTGTGCATTTGCCTAAAACATTTTCCACTGGCATATAAAACACGGTGCGGACACATTTCCCAGAGATATAACTGTGCGAAAGTTCCAAGTGGCCAGCCAAAACATGCTTGACAAGGACCCGAGCTGCACTTGAACTGTAAGAACTTGTACCTCAGACCCAAATGTGGAGTGTGGCCAGCTTTTGAAATAACATTTAGTTTTGGCTTCATTTACACATTCATGCAAGTGTGTATGTACGTGTGGACAGGATGTATTTTATTATGTTGTATTCTGATGAAATTGCTTCTATTTGCTCAATTTTTGCTCTTTTGCTGCTCAGAGATGGGGGGGGAAAAATTGGGATCTAAATCTGCTGGAGATTCCCAGAAGAGTCAAAGTTACACAAATCCTGGAATGATTTCATGCACAGATGGAATAGTTTCTGAGTGATGCATCTCCACTCTGGAAAAAACACAAATTCACACAGAAACAGCTGAGTCCATCCACTGTTAAATAAAGGGTTAAAATCACCTGAAGCCTGAAATATTGGTTTTGAAATGAGATAAAGGTTGAAATTGGGTTAAAGGATAGAATTTCACTGCACTGAATTCCCGATAATAGAGTATTTGTGTTTTTTTTATTTGTGGCCCACACCCAGTAAGAAAAACTTGGCATCCGTCGCAGTGATTCTCCATGTAAATTGCTCCGCCAGGCATGTAGACGATGATGCAAGATTTAATCTGAGGTGAAAGCAGCTCGATGATTCATGGTAACTGTGAAATATTGAAAAGTCTGTAGATTTCACAACACTGTTAGTGTATTGTCCAACTGTTGCCAGAGTGTTTGAAAGCTTCCAGCACTTTCTACAGACCTGCTTGGATAAGTGAATTCACGTTTTTGTTGTTTGTTGTTTGTTTATTCTTATCCATAAAAAATATAAGAAAAACACGTAAGTCTTGAAACCCTGCAGTTCTGTGCTGTGCGTCTAGTGGAGGGCCAGCAAACCAGCAGAGAATAAACAGGAAACCACACAGCGTCACTACTGTCGCCTTTGCTAGAAAAAGGAAGACACGAGAGAGGAAAAAGTGATGCTTTTTTTCAGGGGGGTGACATTGAATTCATATATAAATGCAGTATTGTATACTGCATGATGTTGGAAATAAAAGCAAAAACTTTGAAAACACAATGACAAAAAAGAAAAGAAAACCCTGTGTTGAGATGAATCTCTTTCCTCCGGAACTTGCACAGACACGAACAAGCCCAGCCCTCCAGGACGGAGTCTTCCTGTTAGTTTGAATGAGGAAGTTTGGGTCTCAACATCTGTTTATCTCTTCAGCTGGGTGTCCTGTGCAAGATTCTGTCTCTAAATACTGCACATTAGCACCTTAATACTCGGAAATGCCTCAAAACGAAGCCTCCTCTGCTTTCTGAGCACAGAACAAACCTTTTGAGCTAAGGAACCTGCTTGAACCTGCTATGTTGGTGTGGTTTTCAGTCCGGTTCTCCCCTCTGAGTGAAGCAACACCATGAAATGAAAACAAATTTTTATGAGTGATTACCTCGACCCTTTGACGAAACATGTCAGAGCAGTTGTCCATGATGAAAATAGCTCCATCCATGTGGCATGATGAGGGACTGGAAGCTTACATGAGTATGGCCTCCATAGCAACCCATCTCAACCCAAAGAAATAGCTATGGTGACGATTCTCCACCACCATCATTAAAAAATCAAATGCAGAAAGATCTTTTGTTAAAATGATGGTGTTTTAGCTACTAAACTGCACTGAAAACTTTCCTGGTCCAGCACAACTTGCTGCCTGTCTATACATTTGAGCCAGTGGTGTGTCACAAATTTCTTCCCGTTGCGGTTCAAACCCCTGTTAAGCCTCTGATCACTCATTATTTAGAAGAGCCTTGATGTGGACTTTACAGCAGCCCACTAATCTACATTAAGCTTTCCCTAACAACGACGGTCGACATGTGCTATATAAAGCATAGGACACTGGATTAAGCAACTTTGCTTATTGTTTATCCTTTGTTGTGCCTCAGTTTGGCAGCTTTCCCCAGGTTGTGTCTCAGTGAAGGAGAGATTTATGAGCTTTCCTTCAGCGTTCATTACTGAGACTTCCTGATAGCTGCCAGCAGTGTCTCTGCAATGACTGATTGAATAAGCGTTTGACCCTGCTGTCCTATGCATTTGATTGGTAACCCCCAAAGTAGCGACCGATAATGGAAAAAAAGTCTCTCTGCACAGACGTCACATAAGTAATTCCCTATAGAAATCTATAAATCAATAGCTTCATTTTTGTCAGTAAATGAATAGATAATGGCCTCATATTCACTCTGACCTATAGTTAATATAAGATCATTACTCATAAACTCTTAGAATTTACGTAAAGTGATTCAGACAAAGAAAACTGCTTCCTATCAGATGGTGTCTTTTATAACAATGACAATGCAATCTTCCTTTTGCATTTCAACGCTTCTCTTTCAGAGCTGTGTTAATGCTGTTATCACACAGCAGGATTTCCTTAATGCATTCTTATATAAATGTCTTCATTTTGTTGCTCGCACTAAACACATTACGAAAGGCTAATCTTGCATTGTTTGTTGGCACGTTTTATACTCAAGTGTACAACAAAAAAGGTGTGGCTAACACCACCTCTCAACTTCCCGATATCATAATGTTAATTACAGTGTGGAGATAAGTAAACAGGATCTCCAACAGCTAAGTGAATTTTAAAGTGAAAGGTCATTGTTGACTTTCATGTTGAATAGTAGCATAATGAGGCAAAATAAACCTATAAGCTCAGTTAGTGTTGCCAAAGCACATATTGCATAGCTATGTTATAAAAAAAAAAAAAAATCCATCAGATTTACATTTAAAGGACGCAATAGGCATATAAAAAAACCCACACACAATTAATCCTATGTAGACATGCATGGTTTACTTTAAACTAATTTCCTCAGGTCTCTCTAGTTTCTAGGTCTAGTAATAAAGGATTTTATCAGGATTTAACTTCAATTTCTACACTTTTCTCTCTTTTTTTGCCTTGTGTAATGAATAAAAATGTAACCCTCCCAGGTTTCAATATGAACCGTCAAGATAAAGTTCAATTCAGGGGCGTTGTGCCACACACCCTTTATCTAACGGGAAGTCACTGCAAAGGCTTTGTCTAACTATCGTGACCAGATGCAACAATCAATATGTGTTCACCTAGTAGCATTGTAAGGCAACACAAAGAACAAACTAACCTGCGACTAACTTTTTCTGTGATTTAGAACAGAATCGTTAGTCTACAAGTTCATGAATGTATGTATACTTTATTGATCCCCTTGGGGAAATTCCTCTCTGCATTTAACCCATTCAATCAGTGAAGCAGTGGGCAGCCATTGGGCGCAGTGTGTAGGGACAGTGCCTTGCTCAGGGGTACCGCAGGGTAGCCGTTCGGTGGGTTTGAACCACCGACCTTCCGATCATGGGGCCAACACTCTACCTACTGAGCTATCCCTGCCGCCCCAAAGTAAACATAAGTTTAGTTTAGTTAGTTTTTGGTGTAATTTAAGTTACTTTCAGAGGTGATTTTCTGGTTTCAGTTGAGTTTTAAAAATATCTACTGTTTCCATCCATCCATTTGCTTATCCTTTCCAGGGTCGCTGGAGCCTATCCCAGCTGTCATAGGGCCAGAGGCAGGGTACAGCCTGGACAGGTCGCCAGTCTAACACATAGAGACACAGACCTATGGGCAATTTAGATTAACCAATTAACCTATCCCCACGCAAACACGGGGAGAACATGCAAACTCCACACAGAAAGACCCCGGCCTGATGGTGGAATTGAACTCAGGACCTTCTTGCTGTGCGGCAACAGTGCTAACCGTGCCACCGTGCTGCCCTACCATTTTCTTTATATGTGTTTTATTATTATTTCTTATAATATGGATAGTATTTGTTAAACACAATCTTAGGAGTGAACCGTTGGTATAGAGGACTGTTCAAAAAGATGGATGCAGACACTCACTGTTATGGATCTCTCCTGACTTTCTCCATACAAACTAATGATCATTTGAACCCAAAATTTTAATCTTCGATTCAACATTACATACAACCTGTTACAAGTGATGTAATTTGGCACATCTCAGTGTTTTCTCCCTATTTCTCTTCCTTAACAATGGCTTCTTGATAGCTACCCTTCCACTGAAACTGATGAGGCTTCAGTGAACATTACGTGACTCAACTGAGGAGTCAGATAATCCTCTGTAGGTCCTGTGTCAGGTCTTTGCAGAATTTTTCCTATTTCTTAAGGACATGGCTTTCAGATATTGTTGCTATGATATACCAAGTTTTCAGCAAATAGTTCTTTGGAAATCATCGCTTTGGTGCCCATCAAACTGTGTTATCTTTGGCATTTTTAACAGATGAATCTTTAAAAATAACTAAAAAAACATGTTTTTCTTACAGGCTGATAGTAACAAAACAATATAAAAATTTGAAATTTGAAAACAATTTGAAAATGGTCAGGTATAACAATTGGATTGTCAGTGAGTAAAAAAAAGCAGCCAATGTCCAAGGAAAACCTTGGAAAGACCTTCACAAAGCCTGGAGAGCTATTGCTCAAGACCACATTAAAATTTACAAGAAAGTCGGTCTCCTTGGAAACAAAATATAAAGACATGAGGCTTTTACACTATACTAAAAGGATTATAACACATTGTGGAGGTAACTAACAAGCCATAAAGTAAAAAATACAGACTTAGTAAATATATTTGTATTTTATTGGTACATACAGTGTTGTAGCAATGTGAAAAGACTAAAGTGAAAGACATTTGGTGTCCATTATTATGTTGTCATAATTAGCTCTTCTAAGTACATAATATTACTTTAGTTATTTTTCAGTCCAGTTATTTACAGTTAACCAAAACGTTTTTTCATACACAGTTTCCTCCTTTTTGCTTTTCTTTTACTATTATTTTTCATTTCCAAAGTAAAACTGAATCACAGATTTCATTGTAAAATGAATTCCACAGGGTGAAGGAGGAGGTGAAGGAAGTCTGATTGGACAGAAATATCCAGAGCAGTGGAGGAAATTTACCAAGCCCGCCTCCAGGACCAAAGAAATCCTCATCTGCCCTTGAACTTTTTAACTTCTAAAGTCTAATAACATTTCAGAATTTTTCCTGGCTCAGACTCAAGGGGCGACACAACAGTAAACTTACCATCAACGCACAATAAAGCAGTGATTCTGATCTTTTTGTTTGTTTGAACAAAGAAACTCGAATATTATAAAACAAACAAACAAAATGTTACAACACTGAGGAGTTTTGTTAATGTCAGTCCTTTGTTGGGTGCTAAAAAGCCTGTAATGAATTGTAACTGCATATAAAAATACTGGTGCATAATGATATTATTGTTTAGGCTTAAATACAGTGCTGTGACACTATTTGTGGTATAACTCACTGTGACTGTTTATGAACAGCTCTACATTTAACACTATTTAAAACAGTGCTTTTTTTTTATTTTATTACATGTGTTTATTTACCTCAGAGTGATATTTAGCTATTAACAGTCGCTGTATGTCTCGCTGTTGTAGGATCTTCTTGAAAATTACAGCAATCTGTCGTTTGTCGGTGGGACGCTCGGATTTCCTGTGCGCGTCCTCGATGCAAAAAAAAAGAAAAGAAGCGTGTGACTGCGCGTCCGCGGAACGGAGGAGGAGTGAACACTTTTACTCTGAAGCAACATTGTCTCGGCAATTGAACGTCTCTCCAGCGTGGCAATATTTCTGAAGGAAAGTCGACGGAGGATCTGTTTTTAGCGGTCGAGAGTTTGATTTGTTAAACTAAATCCACAAAGAGAGGACTCTTATGCAATCCACTTAAGGATTTACGGACTGATATCGGTAGAAAATCGTGGGATTTTGGTTCATTTCTTGACGGGCCCGAACACAGCTCTATACCGATAGAGAGACTCCACACAGGTCTTTTCGTCCTGAAATGGACACAGGAACTGTACCCGAAAAGAAGAGGTAAGAGCAGTGCCGGCTAATGCTACGTATGTGCCCAGTTTTTAAGCATAACTGGAAAATGTGTCTCTATTTAACGTTTGGTTATTGTGAGACCTGCGACACTGTGGCCTTTTTTCAAGGTTAGAGGCTAGTTCGGTGTGTTTCGTCAAAATGTGTCGGCTAGCGGCGCTGTTAGCAATGGCTAACGCAGCTAGCCTACAAATGTAGGTCAACGTGATAAAAACTATCAAAAATGTCGAGTTAACAGGTAAACAGCATCAACTGGTCACTACCCTTTACATCAATCTAGACTTCTTCTTTTTTTACTTAGATTAAATCTGCGTTAAATAAGTGCTACTTAGCCAGCAACGTTTTTGTTTGTGACCATTGCTAAGACTTCCTGCATGCAACATCAGCGTTATTTACATTTATTTTGAGTGTGACACTTTGCTTATTGTATAGCTTATTAATAGTGTATCACTGGTGGTGTACTGTTTGGACTTTAGGTGCCAACCTTGACACTTCAGTGAAAGGCTGCCAGCGCTCATGTGATCAGTGTGGTGTGCGGTTTCTGCTGAAACGTTGAGGCTTTTTTGGGGGGGGGGGAGCAGGCCTTGGTTTGAGATTTCCGCGTATTAATTTGTGCTTAACTATAAAACCAGAAGTGGGCATAATTATCTTGTTTTGGAAGGCCTTATAGAATATACTGTACCCCCTCAATACTGAGCAATATCAATTGCACAAAATCCCACCACCAGAGTGATCAACTTTAATAATCATCAGAGTGCCATAATATCATGTTAGTGGCTAGTAACTTTTATTTATACAGAAGCCCAATTGAAGGCTTCATTTGGAGGTCTGTGTGGTAGAACAAGAGAAAGTTGATAAACCATTTTTGACATAAATAAGTTGAGTTGTATCTTAAAAAATAACTAATTCATTAATGGTTAGGTAAAACAAACAAAACAAAACAACAAAAACAAATAAGTATGGCTATTATAAGTTATCAGAGCCCAAAGGTGTGTGATGGAAAAAGAAGATTTTCCAGGCCCCAAACGGGCCTTTCTCGGTGAGAAGCACATTATTAAACAGTCTATGTCACCTTACAGTGCATACAAAAAAAAAAAACAATCAGTCAAACAAAAAAGCTAATAACACCTAATATTTAAGGTTGGCATTATTTATAAGTAAACCTTACTTAAAAGTGGTTAACATATTTCTATTACAGGTCTGGTGGCCAGAGCCTTTATTTTTAAATGTAGGAAATCCTTAACATCTAGCCACTGCAACCATTACTTTCCCACAACAAATAAAATGTGTAGGACTGTAATACAACTCAACTGCACAGGGATTATTTGTAAACTCTTAATCCAGCCAGACAGTCTGCATCGACTGCAATATGTAGCAGATTTTCATGAGTTTTATTGAAGTGCTTGAGTGAAAAAGTGGTTATTAGTATTGACTGTAGAAGAGGATAACTCTGCAGCAAGCAGATTACTCATCCAGGCCTTTCTGTCATTCTTAGATGTTCTAAAATAGGCAGACAGGTGATGAGATTATGCTTCTGTGTATAAATCTTAGATTAGACTACAAAACAAACAAGAGGATAAAAGATGGTTATAAGCAGTCACAAGACCAAAAAATAGTCTGATGAACAGAGTGAATCCTGAGATTAAAAACCCCAAAAAAGGTGGTCATAAGATGGTGAAAGTCATGAAAGAGAAAACAACCTGCATGTAGGCTGATGGCAAAATAGTAAGAATAACACTGTTTTCAGAAAAGCTTGCTGTGTGTGTATATGCAAACAGTTGTCTTTAAGGAAAAAATGTTATTTGTAATGATGCAAAATATGGTGGGTGGATCTCTAAAAACGTTTGGTGAAACAATTGTCAGAACAACATTTTTTGAAACATTGGCAACTCAACATGGGTGCAAACTGGTTTCATGGAACATCCTAAAAAGCGCACCGGGCTGTTGTTAAGATCTTATCATGACTGTTGTGTGTGTGTCTGTTACCTCCATAGTTACATAAGGAAGGTAACTGTGATGCTGGTCACCCTGTAGATATTTTTAACAAATGAATACTCCATTTCCAGGCAGTCACCATATTTTAATGTAGATTGCATTCAGGGGCTTTGCTTATTGTCACCTAATTTGGAGTTTAGGTGAAAGGTTGACATGTAGATTAAAATGTGTTGGAAAAAAATTCCAGTGTGCAGTCTGGTTTGATGCAGATCTGGCTGGTGTCTGTGAGGTGCCTTTGTAGTATTACTTCTGTCTCATCTCTTAATCACTAGGGCTTGACGTCAATAGGAGTGGCCGTGTGTGTGTGTGTGTGTGTAGCAATTCGCTAGCTTGTAATTTCCTGGTTCCCTTGAGGGATTCAAGTAGCAGGCTAGTCTGAACTTGAAAAAGAAATTGGGTTACTTGATAATATGAAGCATAGGGGGTATGTTTGTTTTTGTTTTTTATGGATTTTTTTGTTTTTCCAGATAAGTTAAAAATGTGTGCTGAATAAACATTCACTTTAGACCTTCAAAGCTTTAATTGTGATGACTGATTTTCTTAAAGCAAAAAAAGCACTTTACAGAAAAGTAGTGGAAAGGCCCTGCTGGAGTTGTGTTGTGAACTGTTGTATAAACAATGAAACTTGGTCCATATTATATTCCACTTTTATATTTTGGAAACTTTAGGTCACAAATATCTTTATGGTTTGCTGTAAAGTAATTGTACTTTTGTAGTGTGAAGGGCAACATGTCGCACACGAACAAACAGTAAAGTCAGTGATCTTTGCCATGTGAGAAGGAGCATATAAGCTAAATTGTGATAATTCCACATTAAACAATATTTGTAGTCAAAGCTGTAAGAGCCTACTAGATTTATGAAAGGCCCATTTTTTTAAACTTATCATTTCATGTTGTGATTCCAAGTTGTTTTTCCCCCCCTTTGATCACGTTTTAAAATCAAAGCATGGTCAACAAAGACACGGGAAGCCAGAGGAAGTTGATTTGTAACGTCCACTTCTGGTGAGTCAGTCAGACTAGAACACCCAGAAGTCCTGCTGAGTTGCTCTTGTTATCAAAGCTGCAGTTGAGTCAGTGGGTGTTCATGGAATAAATGTAATCAGCTGTAGTAACTATGGCTTGTTGAAATTATTTTAACTTGAGGTGAAATTACTCTTCTTCTTTTTTTTTTTTTGTCTTTGTAAACCTGGCATCACTCCCGCCAAATAAGAACAGGAAACTGAGGCTATAGTTCACATGGGCTCATAAAAATTGGACAATAGAATTTGGTGTAAGCAGTATGAAAGCATGGATCCATCCTGCATTGTAGCACCAGTTCATGCTGCTGTTGTAATAATGCGGGTAACATTTTCTTGACACATCTTATACCCCTTAGTGGCTTCCCTGAGCATTGTTTAAACACCAAAGCTTACCTGAGTATTGTTCTTGACCCTGTCCATCTCTTTATAACGACAGTGTATCTATCTTCTGGTGACTGCACCTTGCAGGAATATGCGCTATTTGACAGAGCTCAAGTCATGTCAAACTGTACCCACTGTACTCTGATGACCTCCGCAGTCACAAGATCTCAGTCCAGTAGAGCACCTCTGGGATGTGGTGGATTGGGAGGATTTGCATAATAGGCAGCAAACAAATTTGCAGCATCTTGTTGAATCTGTGCCACAAAGAATTAAAGCAGTTTTTAAAGCAAAAAGGGGTCCAACCCAGTACAAGCAAGGTGTGTCCAATAAAGTGTCTGTGTATTATTACAGTCACCACAAATGTTCATTCAGTTTAATGTTTGTTTGTTTTATTTAGATGGCTCTTTATTGGACAGAATTTCACTTTTCTGATCCACTGCTGTGTGCAAAATATTTAAAAACCAATACGATGTGCTAAAATGTCACACTAAACACACAGGAGTTTGTGTATGTTTGCTATTTACAAAAATATTACTTCATGTAGCTATAATGCAAGTGATTAATTTGACTTTTAAATGAGTTATTTTGAGCCCTGCTCTGATTTTCTCCCTACATTGGGCAGTGTTGTTTCTCCAGAGCTGGTTATATAATAGTTTGGTGTCACACTGAACAGGACGGAGTGTTTGTCTTTTTAAAAAAATAATAATAATAATTGGGACAGCCTCTAGTAACAAGTTTCATAGGGAACTGCTAACGTTGTTCACACTGAATTTTATTGTGGAGTGTTTTGTTTTTCTATTAATCTCTACTCCACTTGGCTACAAGCCAAATACATTTTGTTTATGTAATAGCGCCAATTCACAAACAAGTCTAAAGTGAGCAATACTACAAAATGTGACTGCTGTAGGGCAAGTAGAGGGCAGCTGGGCAGACATGACCACGTGCTTTAATCCTGTTGCATAATGATGGCCTCTCTGGTGGCCTTAGTTTTAACATCAAGTGAACTGGGTGTTCCTAGGGAAGCTGATTTCAAGCTTGGAAATGGTGGAGGCGGTTATGAAATAGTAGCAGTTTTAGATTTTTGGAATTTAGTGTCACAACTGAATTAGAAAAGCACAAAAGTGAAGGTGGTGTTTGACTATTGTCCAAATGGGAAACTTTAGAAACTGTCTGCTGTTGTTTATGACCTATAAATTTACTACTTCTCTACTGTATCCTTATCAGTGGTGCTTTTAAAGGTTTCATAAGAGGTACACAGTACTGTTCTGTTCAATGAAGCCTTAGGTAAATGAGATAAATAACCTTTGTAATGGCTCTTTATTCAGTAGGGTTGTATTCTGGTGCAGTATTACTTGTCTGCTTGATTTGGGCAGGATTTGCATGAGGACCTGATACAACTACAAAAGAAAATGCGTATGGCAGGCTAATGGTTCAGTCATGATGAGCTGCTCAGCAAGAGAAGTTTCTCAGTGTGTGTCCTGTGTATAAAGCTATATTAACCATTTGTGATCCTTTAGTTTGTAATGATAAATTGACCTAATTAATTGAGTAGGCTGGAGATGATTGTGTGATACATACAGACAGAACTGCTCTTATTTTGACCAGATATCCTGGCTGTGTCCAACAGAGTTTACAGAGGGTGTTGTAAATATTTGTCCATGGTATTGACAATAGTAACGGTGAATCTGCATGCATGTATGGGTGTAACTGCTGCTTGGCTTGAAATCTGTTTACATTACATATAAAAACAATCTTCAAGAGGTTTCCTCTTGGTTAATACACAACCAAAAGTCTCAGTTTGTCACTTGATATTGTTTTAGTTTTATTCAAAGTATTTTGATGATAATGTGCGTTAGTTTTAGTCTCGTCTAATCTTTTTCCTCATTTCTGTTTTGATTGTTTTGCTGCTGTTTTTGTCAACATTTATGATGGTCCAGCATAGCGAGCTATACACCTTGCTATGCTGGTGTATAGTGAGGTAAATGGAAAATGCTCAGCGTCAAATGTCCCTCTGCTTTGCAGTGATGCAACAGATGGAGTCTCCTCAGTAAATATAGTTAGCCTTATCTTGTCCCAACTCTGGCTGTTTTTAACAGAACCGCTCTCTCTTTCTTTGCTTGTCCACTTTGCTCAGTTTGCATTAGCATAACTGTGGCTACCTGCACACTTCATTTGGAAGATGATTAACTTGCTCACTAAAGTCCTGAATGTGCTCTGGGTTTTGGCTTGAGTTGCAAATTGAGTTCGGATTTCTTGGTTGGCAAGAAAGAAAGAAACTGAGAAAAAGTACATTTAATGTAAAGATGTGTAAGACAGACTTTGATTATCAAAATCTAGTAAAAGTTTTTTTTGTTTTTCTTGAAAGATTTTGGTTTCAAGAACTTTGACGAACAACAAATGCATGAGCTTTCAGAAACCTTAAATATTTTTGTCATCAATATTAGCCAAAATTATCTTTATTGTGACCTTTGTCATACTCAATCAGCCCTACTTCATCATATGCTTTTTCAATTTCTACAGTTAAAAAGGGGCGACAAGTGGAAAAATAATACAAGGAAGTGTGTTACTAAGGTTTGTGGGCTGCAATGTTTTTGCACTGATTTAGTCAATTCTCAGAAACTCTGGATGAAACCATTCTTCCAGAAGATATTCCCTTATTTGGTGTTTGGGTGAAGAAGATGGAGCCCTCTTACAATCCGGACCCAAATCTCCCATAAGTGTTTAATTTGTTACTGTGACCACAGCATATGACTCACATCATTTCCATAGTCATCAAACCACTCAGTGACCTTCATGCCCTGTGCATGTGGGTATTGTATCCCGAACTTACTCCAGGATAGAAATGTTTTACCAGATGATGAAGGTATGGGTTGACATTCCCCCAACATTAAAGAGGTGCTGGCTTCCTCACTGTAGAATTCAAGATTCTCCAGTTTATATCTACATGCATGGTTTGACGGTTGAGGAGTGGAGTAAGAAGGAAAGAGATCGTGTACATGTGTGGATTGGCTGTTATCCAGTATGATTTTGCTCTTTCTCTCTCTCTTTTTTCCCTGGGTTGAAAAGTGGTCACTGCATTCATGTTTAGATTTTTGTTTGTGCAGCTTTGTTGGGAGATGCCTCACATGTTTACAGACTGCTTTTTTTGCTCTCAGCACCATGTTTGCGACTTCCTGGGGGACAAATGCTTTGCCTAGACTTGTGCAAATCCTTCTGCCCCAAAGGACTAATTACGTTGCACAGGAGTTTGCACATATTATATAGTTGATGGAAAAAATGCATCCTGACACCCTGCCAGGTGATTTGATATACAGTAAGCTAATTTTAGTTAGCCGGCCCCTTTTCTTGTTGGAGAGCCTCAAATAACAGCATGGCCTTGGTCAGCGCTGCAAGTGCGTAACAGATCAATTTCAATTAGGTGTGTGTTTCATAGCCAAGGGCTTTTGAGCGTCCATCCATTCCATCCATGACATTTCCTTGTCATGCTGGTCCAGTGTCAGCTAAATGCATTTGGGTTGAAGTAGAGCAGTGTGGTTGACAATTAGGATGATGATTTTCCAGTGTATTTATGTTTGTGGTCATAAAAGAATCTGTATTGCACAACAGTGCAAATAAAACACCAAATCAGTGCCTTGTTGAATGTTTTTCTGTCCAGCTGAATATAAAAACAAGAGCATGATTTTTTTTAATTTTTTTTTATATATATATATAGTAGCTATCTATTTTTATCACTTTAAAGATTTTGGGTGTTTTAAAGTACCGTCAGCTCCTGTGATTTTTTTTTTTTCTTCTTTACAGTCCTCTGAGAGTCCATTAGGCAGACCTTCGATCACTGCCTGGATTAAATGTAAGATCGAAACTGGAGCTATGGTCAGCAGAAGCAGTCATGAGCCACTAACATAAATGAAAGAAACTGTGATCATTTGTTAGTCCTGGTAGGTGAAGGTCACTCGCAGTGTGTCACTGTGTTAGTGTGCTTGTGTGTTTACCCTGTGTTGGTGCAGGTATTGTCATCTCTCGTCCCCATAGATTGGTTGAACCAGGCTTGTAAACATCATGATGATTGATGTTGCACTGTAGCTTGGCCGTGCACCAAGAGACAGGAGAATCTATGACTATCCTCCTAGCCAATCACTTTGAGTGGGAGGACTCAGTTTCTTTTGGTCAACAGCCAATAAGATGCTTGCAGATAGCTATGCATGTAAATGAGTCTGACGGGGGTCTAGACGGTGGCTTGGCCGTGAGGTTGCTTGTTGCAGACTCCAGCTGCCGCAGCATTCTCTAGACACTGTAGGCTGTAGAAAGGAGGGATGTCAGGTCTAGCAGTGTGCATAACAAACCCGGTATGTGTCAGAGCTGTGGCTGATCCACTACCTTTGTCCAGCAGAGCGAGCTCAGAGCGCAGGAAGGAGAAATCAAGGGATGCAGCACGATGTCGGCGTGGGAAGGAGTCAGAGGTGTTTTACGAGCTGGCCCAGCAGCTGCCCCTGCCCCACAGTGTCAGCTCCAGCCTGGACAAGGCCTCAATCATGAGACTCGCCATCAGTTACCTGCGCATGAGAAAACTGCTTTCCACTGGTAGGTATCTGTATATATCTGTATGCTATTCCACCTAATAATGAGAAGTTCAGCTTGGTGCACAGTTGTGTTTCTTTACACTCTTCTGATTATTGAATTGTGCAGCCATTGTTGTTTATGTCATGTAGCCCCATAAGGTTTCAGTTACAGGTCCGTAGTGTAAATTTGAATTGTTTATAATAAACTCTGCCAACAACGTGTTGTGATATAATAATAATAATAGGATATTTCCATGTCATTTACCTGATCTCCTTTTCCTTTGCTTTTCCCCCCCTGCCTCCCTCTACCTCAAATTCTCCCTCCTCTCCTCCTTCTGTTTTCTCCTCTAGATGAGCCAACAACAGAGGAAGATGCAGAGCTTGATATTCAGCTAAACAGCTCCTACCTAAAAGCTCTGGAGGGCTTTCTGATGGTGCTGTCCGAGGATGGAGATATGATCTATCTCTCCGAGAATGTCAGCAAGTGCCTCGGGCTTGCACAGGTTGGTTTGATTTGACCTGCTGTGTCAGAAGGGAGAAGCACAGAGCAAGAGATTGATCGGAGGAGACAAAAGTGCAAAATTCAGGGCGGAGGAGTTTTTGCGTTGACTGTATAATATAGTACAGTATTTTCTACAGTTAATTTTGTGCAAATACAGATCTGAATTGTGTGTCTTTGGAATTAAAGTGATTTGAAATTTGGTTCTTTCTAGAAAAAGGTTAGATCCTGTATTTGTTAACTGTTACTAAGCATTTTTGTCTCTCTCTCTCTGTACTCTGCAGTTTGACTTGACTGGACACAGTGTGTTTGACTTCACACATCCCTGTGACCAAGAGGAGCTGAGGGAGATGCTCATCCACAGACCCGGTGAGTAGTGTCTCTTTATGAAACCTACAACACAGAGGAAGGGAGAAATAAACGAGCGCAGCACTGTGTCAGGTCAACCAATTAGCAGGAAGCGCAGTTCAATCTGAGCCGATAAATTCATACCAAGAAGCTGTGAGAACAATTGATCATTTCCTCTATCTAGTCACGAGGTCAGCACGGTCAATGAGGTCATGTCAGCTTATAGTTTTGTGATTGTGGTGAATCACAAATTGTGCTTACACCTGTGGTTCATAACATTGGTGTGACTGGTAATTTGTTAACAGTAGGTCTAATTGGAACCCACACGTGGTTCTGTACTGCTTGGATTTGGACTCACTGCACACTGATGGTATGTGCACTTATAACGGCTGGTAGCGTTGCAGCAACCACTTTTGCACCCTGGTGTCTCCTGTATGCAAATTGGCAGTTGCCCAACACTGAAATATGAAGATTTAAAATAGAGGCAGTAATAAATGGAAGTGGTCACCATTGAAACAGCATGTAAGAAGCAGCTTCCCCCCTTTTGTAATTGTGGCTCCATTATTCCTGCTTCTGTGATTTCAGGCTCCAAGAAATCCAAGGAGCCAAATACAGAGCGTAGCTTCTTTCTGCGGATGAAGTGCACCCTCACGAGCAGGGGCCGCACTGTCAACGTCAAATCTGCTACATGGAAGGTAGGCTGTGGTGGGAACACACTCGCAGACCTGCCATCAGAAGCAGTAATGTAATAAGTGATAATATATTTATTTGTGTTGCCGTTTCCAATGTGCGTTGTTCATCTCGGTTTGTCAACACCACGGCTGCTGGCTGAGTCAATCACATTTCACAGAACATTTTAATAAAGCCTGGCCTCCTTTGAGCTGGACCACTGTGCTGTTGGCAATAATAAAGCCACGTGATGACAGCTATTGTGGGCTAAAGAGCAGGGAGGAGTGATGAAAACAAGACTAGTAAGCAGCTGTCCACGTGATGTCATTTTTGTAGGTGCTGATGACTGAGGGAGAATAAAGTCAGCGTAGCTTATGATCAGTGTGTTTGAAAACTAGTTTGCATCCATAAAAGTGAATGATGCAAACTACATTGAGTTATGGCAGACAATGTTACTGTGTGAAGGAAATGAACATACTTAAATTTGCAATGCTTCTCATTTACAGATTATGTCAAAGGACTGAAAGTAAAAAAAAATATGTTGTGGTCACAAAATACAAAAGTACATCCCATAATCATCACACAACTGTTGTCCTCCTGCAGGTGCTTCACTGCACAGGTCACGTGCGCGTTTATGACAGCCCGGACGAAGAGGGCACCAACGGGCAAAAGGAGCCACCTGTGCCCTACCTGGTTTTGATCTGCGATCCAATCCCGCACCCCTCCAACATTGAGGTCCCTCTGGACACCAAGACCTTCCTCAGTCGCCACACGATGGACATGAAGTTCACGTACTGTGATGAGAGGTTAGTTTGCCAGTGGGAGTAAGTCTTATATGCTTAAGATACAGGGATCAAATCTAAATCAGCTCCTTAAACCTATGTTCTGGCTATTGCCGCTCATCAGCATCGCTCTATCTATTGTAGTGTAGTGACACAGAGCCATCTAGTGCTCAGTGTAGGTACTACAGAATTCAATCTAAATAAATTGTTTGTTTCTCTAGGATCACTGATCTCATGGGTTATGATCCAGAGGACCTGTTGGATCGTTCTGTGTATGAGTACTACCATGCTCTGGATTCAGACCACCTTACCAAGACCCACCAAAACTGTAAGAATAAACAAAAATGTTAAACATAATTGGATTTAAAAGTTTAAAACAGATGTTAGCTGTTTAATTTTGCCTAACTTAATTTTTTTTCTCTCCTCTTTTTTTTTTTCTTTTCCCCCCTGATGTTTTTAGTGTTTGCAAAAGGCCAAGTCTGCACAGGCCAGTACCGAATGTTGGCTAAGAAAGGAGGCTTCGTGTGGGTGGAAACACAGGCCACTGTCATTTACAACAACAAGAACTCCCAGCCACAGTGTGTTGTCTGTGTCAACTTCGTGCTCAGGTACACTGAAGTCTCACTGAAGTCATTCTTTCAGAGGAAACACAATAATCCTAACCCTTACCCTTAGGTAAGGGTTAGGATTATCTTTTTACTTGAGATACACTGGTAGTAATTTTACAGCAGCATAATTTCATCGTGTCCTTCCTCTGTTGTAGTGGCATCCAGGAGGAGAAACTGATCTTGTCAGTGAAGCAGACCGCAGATTTGAAGCCGGTAAAGGAGGAACAGCAGGAGGAAGACCAGCTTGTAGTCGAGATCAGCCAGGTCGAGCTCTCTCCAGTCCAGCCAAAGAAGGCTGAACTGGAGAAGGAGGAGGAAGTGCAGAAGGAGGAGGAGGTGGTGAAAAGCCCAAAGATGAACATACTCAAAATCCTTACTGATTCGGCAGTCACCCAGCTGCCGATTAACCTGTATGACCACCTAAAGGGAGAGCCTGAAGCCCTCACCATGCTGGCACCAGCTGCCGGAGACACGATCGTCTCCCTGCACTTCAGCTGCCCCGGTTAGTACCCGACTAAACATACTTAAACTTCTTTAAACAGCATAACTTGGTTTATTTCTTGCTAAATGAAACGATTCTGACCTTGTCTACCCTCAGGTACAGAATCAGATATCCATCTTCTGAAGGATGTCCCTCTCTACAACGATGTAATGCTTCCCTCCACAGATGACAAGCTGGTTCTGCCTCTTTCCCCTCTGCCACCCAGTGAGCCTCTGGATGTTTCCAGCACTAACTCTGAAGATTCAAAGTCTGAGAGCTATGCTCCAGCCCAGTCTACTACCACAACCAGCCACAGGCCCCCAGCGGTAAAACTGACTTACTATTTTGTTGTCAACATAAGACATTGACAGTTAATATTTTTAACCACTCAGTAATATCTACTGGAAAAAAATGACCTTTGACTTCTCTTCTTTTTAGCCCGGCAGTCCACTGGACTTCTGCTTCCCCATGGATTCAGAGATGAACTCGGACTTCAAGCTAGACTTGGTTGAGAAGCTGTTTGCTATTGATACAGAGCCCAAAACACCCTTCAACACACAGGTAGTAAATCTAGAAAAAGCATCACTTTTTACTTTTTTTTTTTTTTTAATTAAGTTAGTCATGAATCACATAAACACCAGAGTTTTCTGTATTCTTATCCATTTGATTTTTTGTTTCCTCATAAGGAAACGGAGGACTTTGATCTGGAGATGTTAGCTCCATACATTCCCATGGATGATGATTTCCAGCTGCTCAGCCTGCCCCCAGGAGAGCCTTTGTCTTGTAGATCAGTCAAGTCCCTTGAGAGTACTCCAATCCACAGCTATCCCAGCTCCCCCTTCAGTGCGCCAGGCAGTCGCACAGCTTCCCCAGCACCACCTGTGGAGCCTGTAGATGCTCCTCATCCTCCCACCATCTTGGCAAATGGGTAACATCTCTTAAACGTTTTAATTTTTTTGGCCAAATTACATTTTTATGGCCTTTTTTAGAGGCTAGTTAAGGCCTACTTTTTGTGTGCTGCAGAGCCCCACATTTGGAGAAAGAGATGCCGCTGAGGACCCTCGCAGTTCAGAATGCACAGCGCAAAAGAAAAATTTGTGACCTAAAAGAGATTATAGAACAGGTTAGTCCTCAGCACATACGCATAGTCGGTATAATCTGACTTCTGGAAGTGGGACCGTCTTTATTTATTTATTTATTTATGTATTTATTTTTCAGGGAACTTCGCTCCAGCAGCAGGTTGAAAAGGGCAAAAAGCTGAAGCCTTCAGGGTCTGGTACAACCAGGACCATCGTTCTGCTGTCTTCAGGTGAATAAACTAGTTCTTTTTTGTAAGTAGTGTTACTGTGTTACTTGAAATTGAACATCAAAGATTCAACTGGATCTTTTCCGATCTTAGATTTGGCGAGTCGCCTGCTTGGCAGCACTTCAGAGGCCACCAGTTCCTCCTTCGGCCTGCCGCTCCTCACCCGTGACGACTGCGAGGTGAATGCACCCTTACAGGGTCAGTACTTACTGCAGGGAGAGGAGCTGCTTCGTGCTTTGGACCACATCAACTGAGTCAATATTTAGCCTGCTCACTGCTGGACTAGACTGGACACTACAATTTGTTCCTCACATTGTCAACCAAACCCCCAACGCCCCCTCCAAAACACAAACACACGTTTCCAAGACCTCCCACCCCCACTTATTTATGTATCTGTATGAGTTTATTATAGTTTGGCTGCTGTTTGTGCACATCTTGTGATATTTGCAGCATTCCACCGTGACAAACACCATAGCAGCAATTGGGTTTAAGTGCGAGCGATTCAGGCATCGCGTGATGTCCAGCTGTCCTTTCTTGGTTAGTTTTTTCTTCTTTCCTCTCTTCCTGGGAGTTTCTCAGCACACGGCGCCTTGACGGATGACCCATTCCCAGCTGGTCACCACAGAATCTGGCGCCACTGCCAGCAGTGTATTGTAAGCTTCAGTCGCACAATTTATATTTTCTTAAAAAGAAAAAATATTACCAGCAATATATATTAAGCCTTTTTAAAGTAGTTTTAATGGGGTTTGAACAATTGTATTTTTCCTCCCATACTTGTATGTTGTAGTACTCGTACCTAATAAGATGTCTTTAGTCCAGAAGTATGAATATATTGTTTAAAATATTGTTTAATAAATGTTATCTCAATTTATTAGCTATCAGTCTTTGAGGTTAATACATGAAATTGTGTAGCAGTCCAGTACATGTCACTTTATTACTTTACTGTAAGTGTGTGTTACTGTACATATACCAGGGAAATTTTATTTTGCTCATTATGGCTTCAGAGTGCTCAATGAAATCTGAATAACCTCCTCACGTTTACTTCTCATGCAGAATTGGCATTTTAAACATTCATGAATTGAATTCATGTAATTTTTTCCTTTTTGGTCTTTACTGTGTGTGACATACTCAAAGCAGTTTAAATCAGTGCGACTTCATATGTTACTATCATCATCATCATCATAGCGGCAACATTTGTGACTTCTGTGCTCATGTAATGGTAGTCAGTTTAATACCATTCATCCTTGCCATAGTGTTGGGTCTCTCTTGCTTCCTTTTGCTGTCCTAACAACATTAAATGGCTTTAATAAAGTGCACCCTCTCAGGCTCCGTGAGCTTTTATTTTACAAATAATGCATTTTGGACACAAATCATTACAAGAGACACAAGTTTGGCTACTCTGAGCAATAAGTAAGAAAGAAGAGGTAGAATTCACTAAGAACCCCTCCGTGAATAAACAGTGAGCATGGCTTTTATCATTTAATGAAAAATGGCACCATGAAGACTGCACCAGTGTAGTTTTAAACAGGTAACACTTACTATGGCTAAAATGCCTACACATTCACTGTAAGCTGACACCTCTCCAAATGTTAGTGAAATACTGGAGAATATAAGAAAACTTTTACATAAAATCTAATTTATTAAACAGCAAACATTTTCTTTTGAACACAGTCACTGTAAGGTTTCACAGTTTTCTGGTGTACACAAGCTAACAACTCATTCTGTCCAGCGGCTGACATGAAATAATGCAGTTTGCATTAATCTATATAATCGGGAGTTATGTGAAGGCGGAGTATCTCTTGTCCTCGCTGCACCTGCATAGTGATTTTGTCGCTGCTGCGGACGGCCTCATAGATCTCCTCTGAGGTGTTCACCTTGGCCCCGTTTATCTCCAGCACAATGTCTCCGGCTTGCATGCCAGCTCTGAAACAAGACATACGACAATTATATACCAACAAAAACAAACGTATAACGTATATCTACAGCTTTAAAAACAAAAAGACCCTCTTCAGTTATGAATCCTGCTATTAACACACACATAACTTTGCCTTTTCTTCACACAGATGAATCCTGATGTCTCAGTGCAATCCTTCGCACGTTTTGGTTTCTGTCACTTCTGCAGTTGTCCGTCACATTGTGTCCCCAAAAACATTGTGTTTTGTGAGATTTTTTTGTCTACATTTACTGTGTTTCATTCAACTTCGACTTTGTGTTTTTCATCTATTTCCTGGTGCTTTCTTAAGTTGCTATGCATTTGAACCCTCAGGGCCACTGTAAATTCCCCTTAATACAGCAATAATGACAAAAGTAAAAATTTATTCTGTGTGCACCAAGTCACTATAAGTCTGTACAAACATCTCACATATGCCTGCATCTTAATTACAACCACAAACACATGTATTAGATTAAAGCAACCTCAATATAAGTTGCTGAACTTGAGGAGCTGAAAGAAGAAGCATCCTTTATGCTTACCTGTAAGCTGGAGAGCCCTTGATTACCCTGTGAATCAGGATACCGTGAGTCACATCCGGAAAAGATGAGTCTCTCAACCTCAGCTCAGCAATGATCCTAAAGGAACACACAGAAAACACCTTGTTTTAGATCAAACACTGCGCACTGCTGCTCTAACGGGGCATCGCTCGCTACATTTACCTCTGCGTCAGCGTCAGCATTATAACACCAATGTACCGCTGCTTCGTCTCATCCTTATGAAACCAAGTGCCTGGGAGAGGTGAGAAAAGATGTGTGAACTTCATGAAAGACTGCAGGTTTTCTAACATATTTTTTATAACACCATGAGGTAGAAAGCCACATAAAAAGATGCGATGCATTGCTTTTGATTCTTGATCGTTTTCTTACTTTTTCTTTTGGCTGCTTTCTCCAGAAAAAGCCTCACACGATCAGACGGAATTGCAAAGGAGATGCCAGCGGTAACCTTAATGGTGTTTATACCAATGACTTCACCATCCTAATAAAAGGAGAGATAAGGCACTCTGATTTGCGGAACTATGAGATCAGATCCAACAACATTTAGTCAACAAACACCTGGCGCATCATCAACTGAGATGACTTGGCCATTTAAATTGTTCGGGCTAATCGCACATCAACCCCACACTTCTTTCACCAGGACACTGAGTGTTTAATGGGTGTGCTCAGTAAACACTCAAAGTATTATCATGGTTTTAGTTTCTGTGGTGTTAGCCCAATCAGCATGTGTTTGTATATACCTGTGGCTGAAATCAAGGCACATTTTATGACTACTTACTGGAGAGCACTTTAATTCCAGCACTGCATGCTGTGTGACTTAAAATAAACACTTCAATAGACTAGAATACATCAATCGGAAACAGGCTGCAACGCAATGGTTTTGCCACTGTATTGCATCACAAAGAGAGAGAGAGAGAGTGAGTGTGTGAGAGTGAGACACACAAACAGGACTTGTGACTCACCAGATTAATGAGGGGACCTCCAGAATTTCCAAACTGAAAAACAATTAGTCAAATGTGGCATTTAGAAACACGACAGGAGATGCCTGAGTCACTGAAAATACACTATCAACATATTCCAGTTTAAATATATTCTATTCAAGTACTCACATCAATGGTTGCATCGGTCTGTATGTACTCCATGTTGGAGTTGGACAGGCCCAGCTCCTTACTGCCTCTCTGCACTGAGCTGACAATCCCCGATGTGATTGTATTTTGTAACGAAAATGGGCTTCCCATGGCAACCACAAACTCTCCCTGTCGGATGTCAGACGACTGGCTGAGTGTGAGAGTGGGTAACGGGTTCTGCATGTCAGGGGAGAGAAAGAGCATCTGAAATAAAGCTCTGTGTTTCTCTGTCTGTGGTGAAAGCACACATGCTAGTTTAGCTCCTTTCACTGAGACTGGCCTGTATTTTCTTGCTCACCCTTGCAGAGATTTTGATGGTGGCGATGTCCGCCACAGGGTCGACATCCTGCACGATGGCATTGTACGTCTCTCCATTGGTGAGCTTCACACGGACGCCTCGCTTGTTGGCTACAACGTGGGCATTGGTGATGATGAGACCATCGCTGCTGATGATAAAACCGGAGCCGTTTGACACTGGGACCTCTCGTCCTGAGAACGGGTGTCTGTAAAGAAGTAAATGCAGCTTATCTTACTGACCCTGGTTTCTCAGGGTCAGTTTATATGGCAGGAGATACCGTATTGTGCAAAAGTCTTGAGCCACCCCTCATTTCTTTATGTGTGTCTAGGAAAAAGGAATATAAGTTCCTTGTTTTTACTGAAACATGTGCAAACATAGAGTAACGGTATATGAGGCAAAAACGGTGTTTGTACAGTTCTAATTAGTTTTAAAGTCAATATTTGGTGTGATCACCTTCATTCATCAACACACTCCAAGTTCTCTTGTAATCATTTTTGTAGTTTTCAGTAATAGTCTTTGTTTTTCTACCCAGATATGCTTGATTTTGTTTGACATCATTGTGATACTGAAAAAAATAAAAAAAATAAAAAAATAGAGCTGTCACCAATCAAAAGATGGATTGGCAGATGTAGCATGTAGCATCAAGATCTGACGCTACTTTTCTGTTTGCGATTGCATAAGTTTTGACATCCCCAACATCACAGGCTGAAATGCAGTGCACTGTGTTTTAAAGATGCATCTCTCAGGTCTTGTGTCAGGTTTTTTGCTGGATTTTGTCTTCTTTTGAATTTTATTTAGACAGACTGTTAGACAGGCCTGTCACTTCTTCTTTAAAAAAGAAAAAAAAAGAAAAAAGGAAACGTCCTCCACTTGTCCAGGTTCCTCAATTTTTTTAAGGACGCACTGCTGAGATGTGTCATGTTTTCAGCTAATAGTCAAAGGAGCTTGCAAAGAAAAGCGTCGGGACTTCTTTAAGTTGCTTGAAGACGTTTCACCTCTCATCCGAGAAGCTTCTTCAGTTCTAAGGTCAAATGGTGGAGAGTCCCAGATATAAACCTAGTGGGAGAATCCCCCCACAGAGGGACAAAAGGACCCCCTGATGATCCTCTAATCGCCTGAGCCAAGGTGTGAAACTGGGTGTGGACAAAAATGAGTTCATTGTGAAACCTGGCCCATGATAAGGTGGGGCCAGGTTTCACAATGAACACACCCGAAACTCTGGCTGATTGGGACCCACATCCAGTTTCACACCTTGGCTCAGGCGATTAGAGGATCATCAGGGGGTCCTTTTGTCCCTCTGTGGGGGGTCACTCCCACTAGGTTTATATCTGGGACTCTCCACCATTTGACCTTAGAACTGAAGAAGCTTCTCGGATGAGAGGTGAAACGTCTTCAAGTAACTTAAAGAAGTCCAGACGCTTTTCTTTCCAAGCTCCTTAGACAACGATGACCTGGATGACTGAGAACCTTCACAGACATATTTTTCAGCTAATACCTTTTTGGAGTCATCTTGATTCAAAAATACTACTTCATGCTTTTCAAACTCTTATCTTTGGCATTTTGCATAGATTCAGTTAAAGAAAAAAAAAAACTATGTGTTTTTTTGACAAGCTGCATTAACAAAGTGCCTAAAAACACAATTCAAAAACTGGTTCTCAGGCAAGTTGTCCATTATTCCTCCAGTGAGTTAAGTGCCTTTTTAATCTTACTTCAGCTTCATCAGTCAGCATTACGTAGCTTAACCAACAATAAAAAGAAAAAAGAAAAACTCTTCAGGAAAAAGGTCAGGTAAAAGGACTGGACTGAAAATAGGTAAAAGCAGATCTCCTTTATGAGAACTGTTGCTCAAGTTAAACACACACAGTAAAAGGTTATTGTGACACAAAAAGTAAAGGTGGGGATTGACTGTCAGGACTTTACCTGATTCCACTTACTGATAAAAACAAGACTATCCACTGCTAAAGTATATCAGCAGCTGATGATGTTTTTTGAAAATAAAATCACAAATGCTTTGGGTCCTTTTCTGTTACATCTGTAATAAACAAAACAAAACAAAAACAAACAGACAAACAAGACCCTTTTCTCGTGTTTTCTGGTACATGTCCGGGCAAGCAAGATCAGCTTCTGGGACTGAGTGTTTAACTCCAGTGTGTGCTCTCACAGCGGTCTGAAATCTTGATTTAGGAACATAACCGAATAAGTCACACGCAGACACAGGAAAAAAAACTCACTGACATTTATTACCGTCAATGGCACCCCTCTAGTTAACTCACCTGCCCACGATTTCAATGTACACCACAGCTGGAGCAGATTTTTCCACCACATCTGCAATGAAGTTGTACTTAAATCGGGGGCTGTCTGGTTTGAAGGGAGAAGCGCACTGAGCCGATGGGAGGATGTGCTGGAGAAATCCCCGGGATATTGCCAATTCTTTGTCCCCCTTTTGGTCTTTTTCAGTGTCCAGAAGCACCGCACCACAGAGCCCCAAACCCACCGACACAGAGGTGAGCAAAGAGGAGCTTCTGTTGCTGTCCCGACCGTTTCTTCTTCTTCTCTCCCCAGCTTGAGCTCTCCTGTCCAGGCTTGTGTGTCCTCCTGCAGCCTCATGGTTACATATCACAGCAGAGACACGACTGGTTGTCCTCTCAGCTAACGAGTTAAGTCCTCGGGTCTGACACCAACTTTGAGTCCTTAATGCTGAAAGAAAGCCCCTATTGACAGCCGCTGCTGCCATGTTGCATCACTTTACTCGCTCAACGTCGGTTTGAAGGCAGCCAAAAAGCACTTTATATCCCAATGTTTGCAGCAGTCTGTTATTCACGCGCCTTCATTTAAAGTGTACCGTTATCTAGCCCAGTCAGAATAACGGAAATACAAAAAAAAATTCTCCACCTATTAATTTTTAGCACAACACACTCAACACGGTAATGTCACTAAGATTGCGCCTGCGTGGTAAGGCACCTTCTTCTTCGGTGCTGTTTTTTCCTCCCTGGACTTTTGTGGGTTCTTTACTCATTACTGCCCTCTGCAGGGGAGAAAATGCAGGGGTTAAAAAAAAAATCAAAACTGTCTGTGAGTTACAACAGAAACGGTCAGGTTTTGCATATTTTTGCATGTATATGCATGTTATCAAGATAGTAAAGTTTATTTATTAAGCGCGTTTTACAGAAAAACCGTCACAAAGCGCTGTACAATAAAAAGAGTACAATAAATAAGGCCTGTGCATACTAATTGCGTTATAGTATTCTCCTTAAGTACAAGTACCAATGGAAAGTATGATAAGTTGCTAGGCCTATGAATTATGACATATAAATTAATTAAATACATAAAAATTTCCAAAATATTATTGCTTTTACAGATAAATCCTTAAAGTTAAGGAAAAGCTGTCTGAATCTAATATTTGATATATCTTTTTATATTATTTGCTATGCAAATAAAGACTTTAAGTTAAGTGATTTTACTCTTGGGGAGCTCTTATCCACAAATGGAAAGTGGTTAGAGTAATACATGGCTACAATTAAAGAGAATAGAATGTGTGTGTAAAACTAGAAGAATTTAATAATTTAAACTACATGATAAAGAACAAATATAAGTTAAAATACACAAACATATCAATTACATTGCTACATATATATATATATATATATATATATATATCAACTCAACAGCAAATATTATTTTTTGGGGGGAAAATTACAAAGGGAAAGAAATTAACATTATGTATTTATGTTTTCTGTATGTATCACGTGAAAGAGTCATCTTCTTTTTTTAAAATTCTTCATAAAGAAATTAATTATCAGTTACTTTTCTGAAGTCATATTACACTGGTTATCATTTTTTTAGTCTTAAATTTAATTGACATTTTTAGATTGAATTATATTGAATATTATATATGTATAGTTCTTCGTTTATCCATTTATTATTATTATTTACTTTTTTTTTACATGCTCAACCTTTGGTGAGTAATAAAAGTATCATATTTATTTGTATTTTCGTGTTAAATAATAAAAATTAAAAAAAAAAAAAAACCTTACAGACTGCAAGAATACGTTTTCAAACTTTTAAATAAAGTTTTATTCATAAAAACAAAACTCCAGAGATGAGCGGCAGTGACGTACTTGTTGTGAAAGTACGTCACACGGTTTGAGCCAAAGGCGGCGGTGATGAGAAATTTAAAATTTGCGGGCTAGCTCGTTAGCTGCTAGCTAACGCCTCGGATCTACAGTCAGGTAACTTCAGCTCGAGAATCATGGCTTCGTATTTTCATTTATTACAACAGACAAAAACGCAGTTTGAATCTCCGGCCAAAGTTTTTGCTAAGCTCAAATCCAAGGTGCAAAAGGAAGCGATGTGCGCAAAAGACGACAACGGTCCGCCGAACAACGCTCGAGAGGAGTACAGAGTTAATTTAAAGTCGCCCAGGAAGCAGCAGCAGAGGATCTGGGTGACCGAGGAGTTCGATGAGAATCAGAGGTTCGGCAACGAAGCCCAGCCTTTGATTCTCTCGCCCATTAAGAGTCCACAGAAAACCTCTCCGTATTCGTATTCAGACTTTATCCGCAAACCTTTGGAGGAAACGCTTCCAGTGGTTGAAATGGGACTTGGATGCACAAGAAGCGAGAGACGTTTCCTGGAGTCGACAGCCATATCTCACCCTCTCTTTCTGACTAATCATATCCACAAAGAACCTCCTCAGGTCAGAGACGCGGATCAGTTCATCCTCTCCAGCACGACTCCGTTGAAGGTTCAACCTGTCGAAAGTGACTGCAAGAGCATTGCTTCTGATGAAGAATGCGCTCCTCTCCACAAACCCCTGTCTACAGCCAGTGCCTTTTCCCCCATGGTGAAGAGGCTGAGGAAGAGAAAATGGGAGCAGCAGGAGTTTAACAAAGTCAACACCAACAGCACTGAGGAGGTGAGAAATGAACTCACATGTCAGCCTCGGCAGAGGAAAGCCCCTGCTGTCAGCGAGGAGAACACCCACAGCACCTGGATGAACATCAAAGGATGCTCCACTGACCAACCAGAGAGGATCCCCGAAGACATGTTTACACCAAGAAAATCCGTGGCAGAGAGACGTGAGACATTTTTTCCTGCCTTTCCCCACCTTACATCAGAATATAGAGGTGTATAGAAATCACCTGGTAGACGCCTACAATAGAATAATAATAAAATATTTCTTCTGTTTTGAAACAGGCTGTGGTGTTGTTTTGGAAAAAATTCCTATAATGTCTCCAGCTAAGATGTTTGCTTATATGAAGGAGAGAGAAAGCAAAAGGGAACTGCGGGGAGTTCATGAAGCTATCAATACCACGAGGGACATCTTTAATGCAGGTGAGTGTGCCATGGTGTTAAAAAAGCAGCACATCCGGTTTAAGCAGTTTCTATAGATATAGTTTGAGTTTTCCCAGGTCACTGTGCACAACACACCTTTGCTTATGGCACAATATCTTTCCCATAGGTAACTCCCTTAAGTCCGGAGACAGCCCTCTCTCCACACCTCACAGTGTTGGTGAGAGGGGCGACAATGTGTTTACAAACACCTCAGAAAGTGATGTTCCTGTAAGCCGGCACATATCAGAGTCAGCTGACGCTCTGACCTCGGCTGTGTCATCGAAGCCCGTTTTGCTCGAAGACCCGCTCGTGCTCAATTCTCCGAAGATCTTGATTCCGAAGAGACAAGAGACTGTGTTCAAGTGCAACAAGTGGCCTAAGCAAGCAACATTCCCCAGCGTGAGTAAAACAAATGCCTCTTAATGAAATATAAGTGAACAAATGGCAGGCCTTGTGTCGGTTGAGCCTGAAAACTCCAGCTGTTTGAAGAAAAACAGTTACTGATACATTTACATTTCAAGAGCAAATTGAAAAAGTAGGTCAGCGGCAGTTTGCATTTCCCTATACAAGTTTTCTCTGGTTCATCATTGTCCCCTTGTTTCCCTCCTTTGGTAGGAGAGTGTGATTTATCTCAAAAAGTGGTTCCTGAGGAAGAACAGCAAGGGCCTCTTTGTTGATGGAATCCACGGGTAAGTGTTGTTTGATGTAATTTTGAACTTTGTGAATGAGGAGAATGACATGATGTCAGGTTGCTTTTCTCATTTGATAGACATTTAGACATTAGACTTAGACATTTTTTTGGTTTCATCCAAAAGATTTTAATGAGGTTCATAGTTAACTGCTGGTCATTTCCTCCCAGGGAAGACAACATACCATGGAACAGTAACGTCATCATGCACAGGGTTTCTAATTCTATGATAAAGACCGTCTCCGGCAGGGTTTACATCCTGGTTGGGAAGATGAACTTGAAAGTTGAACCCGGTAAGCTGACTTGAACCTTTTTCCAATTGTGCGTGGGAAGAAATTAAAAATGGATAAAAGGGTGAAGCAAAGCTGTATAGAGAGAGTCCTATGCATGGTATTACATGGATTTACTCTTTCTTTTTTCCCAGAGTTTCCCAGGTGGTTTTTGAAAAAGTTTGAAAAGGGTTTTCCTCCTGACTGGAAGGCGCTTTACAACAAGATGCTGACAGAGTCGAGAGAGTAAGAACACTAATTTCACATCCCTGCTCTTGCGGTCAATATATTGTGTTTGTTTTTGCAGGGGGATTGTGACTAAATTAATTATTTTTTGTATAATTTGTTTAGATTGGTTGTTTTACACCTTTGGGCTTGGTTAAGACCTAAATTTTGTTTTCCTGTAGCAACCAAGGCAGAGGAAGACAGAAGAAAAGTGAAAGTAGTGGTATCAAATCGAAGCAAAAATCGGAGGCCTCCCTCATCAACAGTTCTTTGAACCAGCAAACTTCCTTTATGACATGTAAGTACACGATACAAACCTGGTGACGTGTTTTTTTGTTTGTTTGTTTGTTTTTAGTGGATTTGGGGGCATGAATAAATTGTTGTTGTTTTTGTTTTTACAATAAAGTAATTTTACTTTCTCTGTTAATTCTCTCTAGCTGAATCCTGCCCTCCCATGGGTGCCCCCTCCTCTAGCATGAAAGTGTCTCGAAGCGGTCGAGTAATCAAACCACCTTTGGAGTACTGGAAAGGAGGGCGCGTCATTCTAGATGCGTTCATGAACGTTACCATCCATGAATGTTATAATACCTCCATCTGCAACTCTGTAAGCACCTAAAGTTGGGCTTGTGTGTGTTATAATTAAGGGTGAGTTACTTCAACTATATTCATTTTGATATTCCACAGGAGGTCAATACAACATTGTCTACAGGGATGTCGCAGGAGCCCGTCCGTGTGTTCTTGCCCTGCAGTGAAGGTAAAGACGCTCTTGGAGCTTTAGTCATAGCAGTGTGAGATTTTAAAGTACATGTTGCATAAAACTGTGTTCTCTGATCCTAGGTGAAAAGGAGGCATCAGTACTACTGAGGAAGGTCAAGGCTCCTCTTCACAGACGCAACAGAGTCAAGGCTAAACCAGACAGGAATCACTCTGATTTTCTCGAACCTGCTGCAGAGCTACTAATAAGCCCTGAGGAGGGGGCAGGAAGAATAACAAGGTCTGGCCAAAAGTGTCCTGCTAAAGAAAGAGAACTACATGTGGACACTGTCCTAAAACACCACAGTGATAATGAAAAGTCTTCAGCACAGAGATCACAGAAACAGTCACAGGGCAGCTGTAGTGCTTCAGCAAGATTATCTAAAAGTAAACAGGCTGTCATAAATTCCCCAGAAACTCCTTCAGTTAAAACATTACAGCATCTGTCATCAGATGATGAGTTATCTATTAAGAGGAAGAAGCAAGGACACAGTAAAGACAGCAGGAGCACTCACAGGGAGTCAAAGTCGAGCCACAGCTCTGCCACAAACAACTCACCAGGATCTGAAGAGGAAAAAGATAACAGAGAGCATTCAGCACTGAAGTCCCAAAAATATGGGTCACATGCCACTCGCAGGCCTACAAAAAGAGTAAATACAAGAAAACGGATCACAAATCCCCTAGAATCTCCCCCAGTGAATGATGAAACATCCCAGAATCTGTCATCGGACAATGAGTTACCCACAAGGAAACGGAGGGAAAGGAAAGGAGCGCACAGTAAAAGCAGTAGAAATGCTCGTAGCAGGCCTCAGCCAAAACATGGGTCCTCATCCACCAAGTCAGAGGATTCAGATAACTTGATGAGGCACAAACCAAAACACAAGTCAAGCAAATGCACCAGAGCACCAGCACCCACAAAGACTTTGGCTGCGCCCACGCAATCCAGCAAGAAACACAGTACGAACGAGGGCAGCATACCGCCGGAGCACGATGAGGATAAGTGGACAGAGGCAGAGCTGATGAGACTACAAGAGTGAGTTTTGTATCCGCAGTAAAGCCTTGTCGCTCTCTTGTGGTTATAATCGTGTTTTTCTATGTTCTGTTTGCCAGGGCTGTGTCTTACTATCCTAAGCACATGGCAAATTACTGGGCAAAGGTAGCACGGATGGTGGGAACCCGTTCTGCAGAAGAGTGCCACAGCCAGCACACATCCCAGGGAGCATCGTACAGTCCTGCTAAGAAAGCCACGAAACCCAAAAAGAAAAAGGTTGAGCCGCCCCAAGCTCCAGGTAGGGAATAGACACTTCTGGGATGTCGACTGTGCAAGTTAGTTCATTTGTGTACCATTTTAAGGTGTTTCATTAATAACTTTGAGGGATATTTTTCCAGCATTGAAAAGTATTACTTCACTATTCACTACTTTGTGTCCCATTATACTCTTTAAGTAAAATGGGACAATCTCATGCATACAGCCAACAGGTACCTTCATTATTGATCTACTGTTTTCTCTTTGAGTAATAAATTCTTTAAAATTTAAATACAGTCTAGAGCTTGTTTTGTTACACAGATTTGAACAAAGTATACACAAATTTAGCACCCTTATATAGCCTTAGCCGGTGATGCCTATCTGCCTGTGTTTGGTTACAGATCATCCTGTGATATCAGCCCGAGTGGGAACCCTAAAGAGAAAACAGCAAGTGCGTCAGTTTTTGGAGACTATGCCCAGGGACAATGTTGATGACGTTTTCAGCTCTGAATACATGCAGAACAAGCGCTTTGAGGTTTGTCTCCCTTTCACAGGATTTTTATGAGTAGTCGTTACACTAAACAACAACTAACCATTCCTCTTGACCGTGCCTCGACACGCAGCTCCCTTCCTTGTGTTCCGAGGACGAAGAAGACTTGGCAGTGTCGGATCTGGAACCCTTGACCCCAATGTCGGCACGTTTCCCTGAAGTAAAGACTCCTCAGTGTCTGCATATCACTCCAGGCATGATGGGTTCTCCAAACAGGTGGGCGAACGTCTGTTCTAACCTGAAATGAGATGAGTGCAGGAAAACAACGTTTTCACTTAATTTTTGCCTCGATTTTAAAGGGACAATGACGATAAGTACGTGTATCAACTGCAGAAGAGGATTAAAAAAAATCAGTTTAACGCCTGCAAGCTCCCACTTCCTTCAAAGGTACTTCTTTCCTAACAGATTGGGCGTAATTTGTGACATTTTTCATCATGGAAGTTTGTTTCACACAACACTGTATTTCTTTTGACTTTCAGAGATTCACACCCACACCATCAGCTAAAAGAAAAATGAGAAGATGTGGCAACACGGGTAAGTGTCCTTAAGAATTAGGTAACAGTTGTACAAAAGGAATATATAGATAAAAGGAAAAGAGTTCATAACTTTACAGGTAGAGTTTTGGTTTTTTGTCTTTGACCACCTGTTTTATTTATTTTTCCCCTCTTTTGCACTAGAAAACGATACATTCGTGGTTTGGGAGATGTTCCCTGGAAACAATGAGGTGCTGTCTGAAAGTGAAGAAGAGGAGGAGGATTTCTACTTCTCAGATAACGACTGATCAAAGCCAGAAATGAAATGTCATGTTGTTCATTTTATTTTTAAATCTGAAATTCTTCAAATGAGTCAAAATTAGCAGAGGAAAGGTGGGATCCCCCCACCTTGAGACATGAACAGCCAAACATCTGTTGCCAGTCTTCCTCACCACTTCAATGTACATAACTTCCAATATTGTAACGTATAAATATTTTTGTGTTGAGACAATGTGGTCTACATTTAATAGTTGCAAATGTAAAATCAATTTTAATAGAGAATAAAAAAAGAACTGCTGCTGTCTTGCAGTACATCCTTGTAAATATAGTTTTTGTGTATCTGCATTTTTTTTTTTTTATATACCAAAGGGTTACTTATAATAAACCTTTTTTTCCCCCATTGTTAATTATTGTTTTATGCTTTAGTTGCACAGAGGTTGTTGGTGTTGATGTGCTCAAGTAGTCTTCAGGATGAGTTCTACAGGCTTCCTGAAGGAAATTCAACACTTTCTTTTGGCTGCCTTTTATTCTGTTCTTTGTCAAGACGATTTCACACTGCTTCAGTAATGCTTCCACATGGTACTGTCCACATTCATAATTATGACAAGATCCTTAACACCACTGATTAAAATTCAGTTCAGTACAGTTTTATTTATATAGCATTAAATCACAACAACAGTTGTCTGTGTGCTTTATACTGTAAGGTAAAGACCCTACAGTAATACAGAAAAACTCCCAACAATCAGATCCCAATGAGCAAGCACTTGATGACAGTGGGAAGGAAAAACTTCCTTTTAACAGGAAGAAACCTCAAGCGGAACGGCGGTCAGTCATCTGTCGCGACTGATTGGAGGTAATGAAACAGAACAAAAAGACACTGGAAGAGAGCCAAAGAGTTATAACTAATATTTAAATGAGAGTGGCGTATAAACACATAGTGAGTCAAGAAGAAAAAGTGCATCATGGGAGCCCCAGCAACCTAAGCCTTTTGTAGTTTAACTAAGGGATTCAGTCCCAACTTTATGCTTTGTCAAAAAGAAAAGTTTTATGCCTAATCTTAAAAGTAGAGAGGGTGTCTGTCTCCCAAATCTGAGAGCTGGTTCCACAGGAGAGGGGCCTCTCTGCTCTGCTTCCTATTCTACTTTTAAATCTAGGAATGAAAAGTAGAGCAAAGTACTCTATTCAGGTGATACAGTATTTTGGGTCTGTAAGGTAAGAAGGTGCTTGATTCTTTAAGAATTTTCATTTTCATTGTACAGATACTGTACCACAAGATTTCTCTTCTGTACATACTGATGATGATGAGCCAGAAATGTCAAAACTGGATTAATCCCTCCATAAGATCAGTCCAGTTCCAATAGAAAAGACCTATCCCAGTCCTCATTTTCTTGCTGTTTCCTGTGGCTATTCACTGAAGCCACATTTGTGATGAGGCTTCAGTGAATAGCAGATGCATTTCTCAGGTCTTTGCTGGATTTTTCCTTTTTCTGAAGGATATAACCTTCACTAACTGCTTTTCCTGCTGTGGATCTTTTTTTTTTTTAGGCCTGCCGTTTCTTATCCACTTTCAATTTTTTCCTCAATTTTTTTGCACACCATGCCAAGATATGCCAAGTTTTTGGCTAACAGTTCTTTAGGAATCACCTTGTTGGTGCAAAATACTATTTAATGCTGCAAAACTGTGTGCCTATTGTGACAGGCTGCTAGTAACAAAGTGCCTAAAGAAACCATTTAAAATTAGTTCTTTGCTGTTGACCTGTCTGTTATGTGTAGACACAACGCTGGTTCAGTCCTTGAGTTAAGTGCCTGTTTTATCTTTGAACGATTCATAAGTCAGTGTTAAGTGGTTTAACAAACAAAGAAAGCATTCCTCTGAAAAAGGCCAGGTACAAGGACTGGGTACTTGGAAGCAAAATATTGAGATATGAGAGCTGACTCCAGGCTTTTGCACAGTACTGTACATCAACAGAAATATACCAGACTTACAATACAAACTTAGTAAATATATGTGTATTATTCAATTTAGTCTTTCCACACTGGTATGTGTTATTATAGTTAGGTTTTTTAAGTTTGCAATATTATTTTAGTTATTTTCTACCGTCTAGTTATTTTAAGTTAGCTAGTTTTTTTGTTTTTGTTCTTTTGCTTTTAGTTGGGGAGACAATTTTTCTTTCATTCCAAGTCCACAGTGGTGAAGGAGAAGTGTGAGTGGACAGAAATATCCAAACCATAGCAGGAAATTTACAAAACTTGCCTCCAAACCAGCAAAAGTGAAGCTGTGACACAGATTTGAACCCAGTTTACTTTTTCTATTTGAATACTGTTAAGGAGCAGCGTTTACGTGCAGTAAAAAAAACAAAACAAACATAAATAAACCAAAAATAAAAGTTAGCAGAACATACTACATTACAAACGTGTTAAAGGATCGGTGGTGGGAGGGGGAAGGGGGGGGGCAGCGGTTGCTAATCACGTGAAAACAAAGTCACATGACTAGTGCGCATACACTAACCTGGTCGCTTGAGTTTGGAAATCTGAAACAGGAGAGGACACCATGAACAAACTGTGAGTGCTTTAGATAACTTCAGAGCTTATTTACATAAATAATGAAGAGTGCGATACCGTGAACTGTTTAAACGTAGCTAACCCACGTTTTTTACGTCACTGGTGACCTATAGCTGCTGCTAATGTAGCAGGTTAAAGCTGTAATAAACTAAACCGCGCTTTTCTGTAATAGATGTAGCATTAGCATAACGCTATGTGTGCATGAAGGCATGAAGAAATGCGTATGATTTTAATTTTACCTTCTTACCTGAATCACATTGAGACGTCAAAGATGCACCAAGACATGTTTTGTTACCGACCTGAAATAACACTAGGTGCTAATTGTAGTTTTGACAAAACTTCCGGGTTTGTTTTGGGTGTATCTGATTTTCAATGCTTTGATTTCTCCTTTCTTCCAGCAGACTGGTCTTCTCCTTGCCCTTTTTATTCAGTTCGGTGGTCTGGAGTGGATATCTGGAGTCAGACCAGGATGTCTTGTGAGCAAACATACAATTTTAAATCTGTTATGATATGTATTATTTACTTTAAGTTACATCTGGATTTCTGCTAGCTATAGACTGTAAAGTGAGGTATGATTCATATGTAATTAATTACTGGGTGCCGTGTTTATTAATAAGTCTGTTATACCAGGTCTCCCAGCCATTTAAATGCTTGCCATTAATTTCTGACTGTTAAAATACATTTTCAAAATTTTTATTCCTCTTTACACAGGATACCACAGGAGTGGGCTCATGTGGATCGGGTTGGTCCCACAGAAGAGCTCGAACTGACCTTTGCCCTAAAGCAGCAGAATGTTCACCTGCTGGAGGAAAAGCTCAGGCTGGTGTCAGACCCTGACTCAGTTCAGTATGGTATGGATCTATCCGATAACTGCAACCTTTACATTTTAAAAACAGAAAGAAATACTCCTTTAAACGTTAACCTGTGCTCGTTTGCACTCCAGGTAAGCATCTCAGTCTAGAGGAAGTAGCCTCCCTCGTGCGTCCCTCTGACCTGACCGAGAAAGTGGTGCATCGCTGGCTGCAGAGTCATGGGATTACAAACTGCCTTACGATTCGCACTCGGGACTTTTTGCAGTGCACCATGACTGCAGAGTAAGCATATTTCTTTGGCAGCATTTGTTCTGCTTACTCAACTCACTTGCTCATGACACAGTTAAAGCGCAAAGTCACTTCTTCAACACGAGTTCTGTAGCAGTGTAAATCTCCCACTAATGCTTGTATCTTGTGATATAGTTCCTCTTTATGCGGTTTTGGGTTAAAAAAAAAATCAGACATTGACCTGGAGTAAAATGAAATTCATAAATCAAGGCTGAGACAAGGAGTCGATTTCACTTACTAGAAGTTCCTGTTTTATCTGTTTTACATTGTTTCCTTTTTAAACACACATAAATGGACTTGCATGTGTTTGCATGGTAATGACAGTAAATGATAGTTGTACTGAATTCTTTTGTTTGCTTTTTTCCCTCAGGACTGCAGAGAGGTTACTTCCAGGAAGCAGATTTCACCGTTATATGAGAGATGGACATTATTTAGTGAGGTCTTCAGCTCCATACTCGGTTCCCGATGACGTTCATCATCACCTTGACTTTGGTGAGCTCCATTTCAAAAGCTGCTAATTATTATGTTGGGTTTTTTTAGACCTAGGTCATAAAGTTCTATGATTGCTTGCAAAAAAATACACCTACTCACATTTTGCTGCAAAAACTTTTTTTTTAGATCGCTTCTTTGTCCCGTTCAGTCCACTTGAATAGATGTCACTACTGCCCACTGGATCCTCAATAACCTTTTCATTACATTTCTTTTTACCAGGAATTTTATTTTGGGGAAGAGGATAGTGTCGCATAGGACCTAAATTTTTGGGTGGTTACTTAAATTGTCATTGTGGCCAAGAAAACTCCAGTGTGGCACCAAATATTCTCCTTCACAAGCTTCAGGGTGTTACAGTAGAACCCAAGTTTGACCCTGACCTGTGTGTGTGTGTTTACATGTATTCAGTGCTTCTGCAGTGTTAATGACCTGTTAATGTCCTACAAATCACACTTTTAATCATCATATAGTGCTTTATTCTAACCACCTTAAGTACAGCCAGAATTGAAATCAGAAACCTTGCTGGTGTAAGGTGACGCTGCTAACCACTTTTTCCTTAGAAACTGTTGCTTGGTGTGTGGGTGCCGGTGCTTAGCCACAGGGTAATTTTTTACACAGAAGTTGTGGGTTTCTCTCGGATATTTCTGTTGAAATCGTAAATACCAACGTGCAAGTGGTCAGAATGGCACTTCAGTGACTAATCAAAAAAGGAATAAATAGAAACTACACAAAAAGTGGGTTTGAGATGCAGGTGAGGAGATATATTTGGGTTCAAAGACTTCATCATTTTTTATGGCAAAGTCTTTGAACTTTATGAGAGCATCTCATATGATTAGGTTTGGATCTGCATTGACACTGTCGCCCCCGTGACTCTGAAGTACATAAGTGGTTAAGGAAGTGGATGTGGGATTTAATTTTTTTTTAAAATTTGTGTATGCTTCTGCAGTTGGAGGACTTCACCGTCTTCCTCCTAAGGGACTGGATCTCAGCAAGAAGCAGAAGTCTAAGGCAGGGTTTCACCTCGGGGTGACTCCTGCTGTTTTAAGGACTCGCTACAATCTAACATCAGCTGATGTGGGATCAGTTCAGAACAACAGCCAAGCTGTAGCTCAAGTATGATACACTCACCTTATTATTTAAGGGATGAAAGGTTAAATGTTGCAACTAGCCATATAACCTTCAGCTCCAAGTCTTTAATCTGACTATAACGTGGTGTAATTTTTCACTGTAGCTAGCTGCTTTCTCTTTTAGTTTTTGGAGCAATATTACCATCCCGCCGACTTGGCTGAGTTCATGGCCATGTTCGGTGGTGCCTTCCAGCATCGGTCTGAGGTGGATCGAGTTGTAGGAACCCAGGGGGGAGGAAAAGCTGGTATAGAGGCCAGTCTGGATGTAGAGTACATCATGAGCACAGGGGCAAACATCTCCACTTGGGTCTTCACCAATCCAGGTATGAGAAAGAGTTTGTCTTTCTGTTTTTAGATTATTCAAAACAAAATCATGATATAGAAATGATAAACCCTTTAGCAAAGAGGTCAGAGCTTGGAGTTAAAAGCAAGAAAAAAAACCAACCTCCACACAGAGTAACGTTTCTTTTTTCCCTTTAAATTGTTCTGCTGTGCCTCCAGGTCGCCATGAGTCCCAGGAGCCTTTCCTCCAGTGGATGATTTTGCTCAGCAACATGACTGACCTGCCCTGGGTTCACACTATCAGCTATGGAGATGATGAAGACAGTCTTTCTGCAGCCTACATGACACGCATCAACACAGAGTTCATGAAGGCCGGCGTCAGAGGAATCTCATTGCTCTTTGCTTCTGGTCAGTAATAACAGTAACATTTGTAATAGTAACATGTGTGTGACATGTTGTGGTGCTTTTTGTGGTTTTCGTCACCTTGGTTAAAAATGAGACTTGACTTGAATAACTGGGGAATTCTTTACCTGATCGTGTAAAGAAAATAAGAGGCTTTGTCTCCTTGGCAATATGTCACCTGACTGTAAAGTCACTCTCATTGTCAGATCATTATGTCACTTGAAACATGAATACAGCACCATTGTTTCATACTGAACCCCTGATGGCACGGCATGTGTACGCGATACCTTTTTGTTCTGCTTGCTTTTTATCACGGCTCCAAAGCAACAGTCAATAGGCTGCCAGTCATTAGTAAAATTTACTGCACCATCACCTGCCACCTCACTTATAATCACCCTGATCTTGTGTCGTGTTCAGGTGACAGTGGTGCTGGATGCAGACATCTGGGGAAAGAAAACACCTTCAGGCCCAGTTTCCCTGCCTCAAGGTAAAACATCAACTCCAGTTTTGTGAAACTAAAGCAGCGTGTAATTATTTGCAACAGATAGTTTACTATATTAAAAAAAATCTGATTTAAAGAGCTTCTTGTTTCCAGCCCATATGTGACTACAGTAGGAGGCACATCCTTCAAGAACCCCTATAAGGTCACGTATGAAGTCACAGACTCAATCAGTGGTGGAGGCTTCAGCAACATCTTTAAGATGCCCGACTACCAGGTAAAATCATCAGCCTTTAGTGATACATGATACATCTCCGTTCATTTATGTATCCAGTGATCATCGTGTGTTTTTTCCCCCCCCAAAAGTCAGTGTAAACAGTGCTATCTGTGCTCTGTGTGTGTTCCCACAGACCACTGCGGTGAATAGCTATCTAAAGACTGTAGCGGCATCCCTCCCTCCTAAGTCATACTTCAATACCAGCGGAAGGGCTTACCCAGACATGGCTGCCCTATCTGATAATTACTGGGTGGTCAGCAACAGAGTGCCTGTCCCGTGGGTGTCGGGGACCTCGGTCAGTATCCTTTGTAGCAAATAGAGAATTGACAATGTAGCAGAGGAGGAAAAAAGAAACAGAAGAACCATAAAATTAGCCCAATGGGCAAACTGACAGACTAAACGAAGCTGGTGCCTTTTTTCCTCTATGGGCTCCTAAAATGTTGCAGGTTTAGTTTTTTTGGACAGATAAGTTTATTTCCAACAAAGTACACTTGACGTGTATGGACATTCATCGAAGCAACATAACAAATACATTAGACATCTCTATATAAATAACACAGATTCTGTGGTTGAAATTGAGTTGGTCCCGTCTAATGAATAATAGAAATATTCATCTGACTTTCAAATCACCAGCCAATGGCTCATATAGAGTAAGACAAGTGCATTCATACCTACACACTGATATGCATACAACAAAAATGCACAATCATACATCTGTACATAAATATCTATACCTGTACCTGTAGTTTCCAGAACAGACTCTGTGCAGTTAGGATGGATCTGAGCAGGCAAACTCAATAGCTACAGGGGATTTGCTTTAAAATGAGTGAAGGTCTAAAAGGTCGATGCTTCATTCCCCCATGTTGCGCTCTTCAGATTCCTTTACATTTGGTACAAAAGCCTTACACATCATGGGAGGTTTATTTCAGTTAAAGAAATGTTTGTGTTTACAGAGTGTAGCCACCCCCATTCACCACCTGCTGCACCACCAACAGTCTGCACTTACCTTAAATCACTTGCTTTGAATGTCTGCTTCTTGTGGCTCATTGTATCTCACATGCATTGCTTACCCATCCAGGCATCGACCCCTGTAGTCGGAGGTATGCTTTCCCTCATCAATGATCAACGTTTCATGAAGGGCCTCCCTGCCCTGGGCTTCCTCAACCCCCGACTCTATAAGCTGAATGGAAAGGCCTTATTTGATGTAAGTGCAGCTAATTATACTATTACTGTAGATAAGTACTTGAAGTAATTATTGGAGGACTCTTGTTGTTACCAAACTATTGAAGAATGCTCCACTTGTATAGATTACACAACATAGACACTGCGACGCTTTAACCGAAAAACAAGCTTTGTTTACGCTGCTACTGTTATGACGGGTGTTCACTAAGGCATTTTTTTAAAACAAGAAACCAAATATCCATGGTCGAGGTCTGTTTCCTAAATGCCGTTCACTTTTGTCTCAAGGTAACTGAAGGTTGCCACTATGGCTGTCTGGACGAGCAGGTTCAAGGGCAGGGTTTCTGTGCCGCACCTTCGTGGGATCCTGTTACCGGCTGGGGTACGCCAAACTATCCTGCCCTGCTGGCTGTCCTCCTGAGTGATTAGCTGCAAATAACCCACCAGCGCCTGCTCTGAGAGTAGACGGCAGACACACAATGCCAAAGGCAAAAGGGTCGAATAGCTATACTCTAGGTTGCCTCTTTTGGTTTTATTCAGGTATACGTTTGAAGTTGAAGGATTATTGAACTCCTAAAGATTTTTGTTTGCTGAATCATTTAAGGATAATTGCATCGCCTCTCATTTTAAGGCTTCAAACTGTTCAAGTATGTTTGCCAGGGATAATTATAGTGGTAGTTTTTTAATACTGCACTACAGCTGCCATTTTCTGCTGTTCACTGCATTTATAACTGACCCAGATTTGAGATATTCTTGGCTTTACATCCATCCCTTTAGATACACAGTGAGGACGTACAGTTGGCTATGCAAAAAGATTAAATAACTTTATTGAAAAGGTGGAAATATATACTGTAATCACTTCTTATGCACAGCTTGTTTTAAAATAGTGCTGTTGATTCTTAATGACTGTGAGCTGGATTAATATCTGATCTGTACAGGGAATGAGACTTCCTAACTACTCGGCAGGGATAAACTAGGTACAAGTCATCGTGTTGTTTGAGATTTTTAAAACACCGCTCATGTATGTGCACTAAAAAGGGGAACATACTTTGTGGTGTGCTGATTAAGAGGACCTTTGAAATCTTGATTTGCTGCTGTGAAATGACAAGATGTGTTGTAATATGTGGATTTGAAGTGATTCAGCAATTCTACCCACCAGCATTGTTGTACTTGTTGTGAAAGCACTGCCTTTACTATTTTTGTGGACTGATTAAAGCCAGATTATGTACAACAAAATGTCAGATGGGTGTTCAGTATTATCCTCGATGTTTGAAAGTATGTTATGATGGTTGCAGTTTGGAAATGTGAGCTTATTAGAGCTTCCTTTGGCTGTCACAATGGGTTGCCACAGGAGCCGGAGCTACATATTTGACTTTACAACAATCAGCCTTTGTGGCACAACCCTCTCAGGGATTTTTGTCTCCTCCCAGTCTCAATCATCATTTACCTGTGGGTGAATTCATCAATCGCCACACTTTGAAGCTAACATTTTAATTTATTATTAATCAAGAATAATCTGCAAATTATGCATTGAAAATAAGTGTAAATAGATAAATGTAATAGAAGTGGGTTATGACTAAAGACCTTATACAAACTGGTTAAAGTTGAAAATTCTGCCCTGTCATTTCCAATGCAAATGTCAACACGGCCTCTGGCCTCTACTGTTTTCAGTATCCTGGCACGCGAAGAAAAACAAGCCGACAAACTAATTTTTACAGATGAACCTTTGTAACTGCAAAAGTTGACAAAACTACCATTTGTGTGTACGCACTATGGAAAAGGATTAAACAAAAAGAAGTTCCACTTATTTATTTCTATTTGAATGAAAGAGGAAACCAAAGTTCGGTAATTCCCTGTGAAAGACTTCGACAAGTTAACCTGTTACATTGTTATTATTCTATAGTATCAAACATGTACAAGTATCCCAGTTATATGACAATGGAGGTTTTAGTTTAGTTTTTTAAATTAAGTATAAAATATTTGAGAATGATTTCAAACTGAGAACAAATGACACCGTTTTGCATTGGTAGTGCAAGGGGGAAACATTTTAATCACTGATTACTATTGAAAATCACATGTCTATGATCTACAGGATATTGTGTTGTAGAAAATGAAAATATGCAGAGACCACCCAGTCACATCCTCGAAACACACTCGTGAGGAAGAAAGGGAGGAGGTAAAACAAACCGAAACCTCTTCGAAGAAGAGCTACAGAGACAATCTGACTACATACATCACCACAGAGCCTACAGCCCCTTTCAGACATGCAATCCCTTTCTTTAATTTTGAGGGCACCTGAATGCGTCACCTGCCCAAGTGCATGTTCACTTATCCTTAAATGGCAATCTTGTTAGGTCGGACCTGGAAACGTTTACTTCTAACTTTTCAAGACAAATCTGAATGCATGCAGTCAAATTAAGAGAGGAGCATCTGAGTGATTTTGACTGTGCATGATTCCATTTAAACTTTTCTTTGAAGCTGAACTCATGAGGGAATGCCCTCAACAGCAATACATACAAATCTCTCCAAAATCAGGTTCTAATTTATGATAAAGACATTCCTCTTTCAATAAACAGAAGAGACATCTCTCTTTCTCTGAGCCTGTGTGCAGCTCTCTGAGCAGCACATATACACACAACCTGCTCTTAGTGACAATGACAGAAGAAACTAAAAACACAGTGAAAAGAGTCGATCCTGAGAAAACCTGCTGTCACAGAGTCAACAAGGCTTTTCCAGGAAGGGCAAGTACTGCATGCGTACTGCGACTCTGCCAATCACTGTCATGTGTGTCTAAATAAAACTTTGAGAAAAACATAAACATAAAAATGACCTACATTTGAAGGACAGAAAACCATTACTTTCACAGATCCCATGTCTGAAAAGGGCTTTGTTCATTAGTGTACAATATGCACACTTGGGGAAAAGTACAAAATTGAAAATATGTCATTGCTAAGGATTGACGCAAATTTGAAGAATATTGCAAAAACATTTTTTTTTTTTTAAACTGCTCGTCTTAAGATATAAATAAGTTTCTTGGGTGCAGATCCATGAAATAACATCTCCACAAGAAGAAACTGTTAAGTTGTTCCATCCAGGTAGAGCCAAAGTAGGGTAAGAGGCCTGAGGGGGTTGGGGTTCTCACAAGTTGCTTGTTGAAAACCTCTGTGTATCAAAAAGTTTGTGAAGACGCCTTTTTCCGTTTAAACGTTTTACCCTAGAGGCAACACAAAGGGACTTCTTATGTCACAACAAAGCAGGCCAAGGGATCATTTGGCTGTCGAAGGAGCGGACATACAGGTCAAATCCTCCAGTGTTTCCTTGTGTTGTCGTTCGTCTGAAGCGCGGCTCATTCACTGGTTATTTTTGGCTTTGGCGTGTGTGAGGATGTGAGACTTCAGGTTGGTGGACTGGGCAAATTTTTTGTTGCAGCCATCAAAGGGGCAAACATACGGACGGTCTCCAGTGTGAATACGCACATGTGTGCGCAAGTTAAAGTCCAGGGAGAACCGCTTGCCACAGCCCTCAAATGTGCACTGGGAAAGAGACAGAGAGAGTGTTAATGCTACTTCATGTCTCAACTTAGCTCATGTATAACTTAGCTCAGTAGCCTTATGATGAAATAGCAAAATTTGCATATAACCACTCTTAAAACACACAAACCCAGCCGAGTAAGGTAAACACTTCCATAAGTATTTTTATGTCCTACTATTAAATCAAAGTAAATATTTGCAGGCTGTCTGAGAAAGCCAAATAACTGACAGCCTGCCACGTGTGAGACCTTACCTGGAAAGGTTTCTCTCCCGTGTGTACGAGTTGGTGCCTCTTCAATTTCGAACTCTCGACAAACGCTTTGCCGCACTCTGCGCAGACGTGCACCCGAGGTCCGTGGGTGTGCAAGTGTTTCCTCATTGCAGAGTTGTCCCTGAACATCTTGGTACATCCCTGACAGGGAAGAGGAAACACAGTTAGTTTAACTTGTTTGCACATAATGGCATGCCAATGCATAACACACTTGCATATTCTCAAAAGAGGTGTCATAACAAATACACAGCAATCAGCAAACTTCTGAGCTGCAACATGCAGAGCACACGCACTTTGTGTGGACAGGCTATCGTCCTGGGCGCGTCATCTTCTTTTACTTTTCTCGGCTTCATTCTGCAACAGAAATGGAAGTAGCTGCATGTAAACTAGCTGCATGTAAACTAGCATTAGAAAACCCCCCAGAAAACAGATAAATAGCATTTATTTGCATACAGTGCTATTTTTTTTTTTGCATTTTAACACATGTAAATGCATGCATTTACATGTGTTAAAGTGGAGTTGCATTTATGCTCAATGTTGCACTTCACACAAAACAAAACTAGAGTGTGCAAAACTGCATCTAATCTATCAGGTCTGCAGAGTTTTCAGCAGTGTTGCTTGTCTGTCTTTCATGGAGCCAATACAGTTTTGTTTTGAAAGCTGCAATGTGTTTCAACATTATCACCACTTACCTTGCAAACTCTGCCAGCTGTTTGGGGTCTGACAGGTCAATGCCTGGGATGCCTCCAGGAGGAAGCTTTTTCCCTGTCATGTATTCCGAATAATCTGGAGGAGAGTTTTCTCCTGTGATTTGCTCCTCGTGGTCTATGTCCTTTTTGTCATCTAAAAGATAGAGGAACAGTTTTTAAAAGAAATCCATAACTACAACAGTGCATTTTGAGCTCAATGTGCCCTCACTAATTTCCTACTTAAATATTACGGAAAATCCGGTTGTTGCTAAATAGGTGATTTCTGTTGAGTTGCAAATGGTTTAATCTCAAAAGTACACTATAAACAGTTTTCCAAACAGTATGAATGGTGCATTTGTGTGACAGTCTATTCAACATAAAATGTGAGGAAAAACAGAAAATTTAAAAGATTTTGCGTTAAATACATAACGATTCACTGTAGAAACGCAAGTAAGGTGAGGTTGGCTGCACAAAGTTTACAAAAAATGTTTTCCAAATAAAATTTAAATTAAAACTCGGTGTTTTTTTTTAATCATCTCAATTTTCATTTTCTCCATGTGTTGAATAGCCAGTTCAAAACCAGTTTCTATATCAAGCTGATAAAATCACACTTTTTAGGGTTCACGCAAAGAATTAAAAAACATGATACAGTTTCCGAAACAAAATACATAGTTTATTGTACTTTTAAAATCATGTGACTAAAAACGCGTGACTAAAGACGAAAAACTGTAATGTTTGAGGGGTTCCTGAATGCACCACCTCCACCGACTTCGCTGAGCTGAACTGAACTGCGCCACAGCGGCCTAGCGGAGCTAGCTGCACTCGCTCCCACTCTCGCCGCCATCTTCGTCGGCCAAATAAACGCCATTTTTTCGGGCCGCCATACTTTCTAGACCGGGGAAATATGGCGGCGCCCATCGACACATAAAACATGGCTTCCCATAAAAACAAAAACATTTCAAATGGAGTTTAAGTGGCTCGGAGTTGGGGAATGTTTCCTACTTTGGCGGAGGACAAGGCCCCAGCAGGGCCCAGTCACACGACACACATCCTGAGAACAAAGCGAGGCGCCAGCTTGCAGGAATTCACTTAACTTACCCGATGCCCACATAGTGACTGAAAATTCCCCCTCCAACGTCTTTATCTGGACCTGCTTCTGTTCCCATTTTCTGCCCATTTCTCCCCCACTCAGGTAGCTCTTTTTGCCCGATTTCTTTCCGCTTCCAGCCTTCTTCATCCGGCCTGTTGACGAGCTTTTCCCGGCCACAGTAACCAGAGTCTGTTCGATATAGTCCTCCTCCACGGCGGGCACTGGGATAAGAATTTGGTCCTCGAAACCATCATCTGTGTGCAGTTCGGAGTCATCCTCACCCACCACTTCTTCTCTCGTCTGCACCAAAATCACCTCCTGGTGCGGGTGAATCGAGTTCGGATCATCTGTATCGAGAGGCTGTAAGGCGATCATAGGCTGGTGCTCACCGTCGTCTCCAACAACTGTGGTCTCGATTGTCTCTACTTCGATTTCGTGCAATTCAACTATTTCGGCCGGCATTTCTGAGCCATCCGTTTCTATGTACAGGGTGTCCCCCGATGCCATGATAACTTTCGTGTATTGCTTCTTCCTATTGCTATTTATTTTACACTCTAGCCTTCCCTCCTCTCTACTCTCTATCGGCCCCCCCTCTCGCTCTCTCCGACAACAACTCCACAGTCTCACTAGTGTATTCTCGCCGCCACAACGCTCCAGTTCTGAAATCTCGCGAGATTCAAGGAAAAAGTGCCCTGACAGGTAGATTATGTTTAGTTCACAGATTATTACACACACATTTTTATGAAATAAATATAAATGTGCATAATACACATCTTCTATGAATGTCTTTATTTGTAACATACACATCATTATACATTATGGGTTCACAGTTTGTGGGTTTTTTTATCATATAGTAAAATGCGTTTTTTGATGATCCAGTTTATAAATTAAATAAAGGGGACAAGTTATTGTTTTTGTTTTTCTTATCAAACTTAGAAATATTCAATTTACAAATACATCAAACAAAAAAGCAGCAAATAGCTGAAAAGCGGGAAAGCTTGCTATTTTTTCCATGCCAGATAATTTGTGTAGTGGAAACAAATGAGTTGGAAATGTAACAAAAGAAGCACATAAACACTGATATCTAACCTTAAAGCAAAAATTCTGACCTTGACAGTTACAATATGTAACTGTGTGTAAGCTGTGTGTGTTTTCCAGTTAAATTCTTCACTCATTCTTTGAGAGTATATGCCTACTGTAGTACCACTACAGTCCCACCTCCCCTTAATACAACATATTAAAAAAGGTTTCTAGTCTCCACGACAGAAAACACTCGCTGCGGGGTTGCATACATTTCAGCAGGTGCACAAGCAGGCTTGCCCTGCGTCAACTTTCGGAGGAGGGGCGTGAGACCACACCCTAAACCTTCTGTCTGCAACCTGTCAAGGTGGGTGTGTCCCGATACTTCGAAGGTTTGATGACACGGAGCCGGATGCCTCACACGCAGAGTAGATAGCCATGGGGAAGACAGGTGGAAGAGGCGACTTTGAATGGGTCTACACTGACCAGCCGCACACTTCAAGAAGAAAGGAAATTCTGGGTAAGAAATGACAGAAGATTTTTTTTTTTTAAAACAACCCAAAAAAGTCCAGATTGTTTTTTAAAATCCGCCAGAAACTGCGCTTTAGAAGTCAACGTGTTAACAGTTGAGGTCAAATTTTTTTTTTCCCTGTCTATACTCTACTTATAAAACTGTAGCCGGTTAAACCTGTTTACAAGCAGTTGCTTAACGAGCTATCAGCTCACAGTGGATGCAGTGAAAACGTAGAAACGAACATGCCGCTCATGATAAACACATAGTTTTATTACTTGTACTTGAAGTTACGCATACTTGTACTGTTTTAGGTGCGACGAGATCGATTTACTTATTACTTTAAATCCGTGTATTTATTGGCGAAGGTATAGCGTGTACCTGGAGTGTACTCCAGTTAAAATCAATGCAAACGAACAATTAAATAAATACGAGTACAGCGTGCTGTGAGTGGAATTTCAAATCTGATGTTGCAGTCTTCATGTTTACTTTTGATTGCGGTTTTAAAACTAAAGTCAGTTATTTCTTAAAAGGAAACACGGGTTATAAAAGAGGATTAGCATGTTTCAAGCTCGTGATAGTGACACATTTAATTCACTTCAACATTTCTTTTTTTCGAAACCCCCTAACTTGTGAAATAATAGGAATGTAGTGACAGTTCACTTTTCCAAATCATGACTGTCACACTCTGAATGCTACTCCTTAAATGATAAGAAAGGTTTTACAGGTTCCTGGGAAATCCTTTAATCATGACACGAATGAGCCAACAGAATGTATCCAAACTGTTTGGAGTTTCTTTTTATTTTTCCCTTGCCTATAAAATATGTATCACAAACTAATAGGTTATCTGATCCGTCATTTGATCCATTTTAAAAGCTCTGCTGCTGAAGTGTATTTAATCTTGGCTTTACCCAGTATTTGCATGCTTACTTGGGTGTGAAAGACACACCTAGTAGGTGGTGGGTTTCTTGACACTACAAAATCCTAAATTATTAAACTGTTTATTGTCCTCTGCTCTGAGGGGACAGGGATGTGGTGGAGAAATGTGTTAGAGGTAATTGTGCTTCAGATCCTTTTACTTTACCATTTGATGGAAGGGGCACCTTTTGAACAGTTTAATAAATTAAATGGCTTTTTTTTTCCACGTCTGCAGACTGAAGGTTCAGGCGGGACTCACAGGCTATAAACTTAACATTATACTGCACATTCAAAGGACAGCAGTACCTGCCATTACAGATGCTTATGAGACCACACATGTGATCAACCACCACATGTTGAACAGAATAATGTGTGAATTAATTTTGGCTGATACTCTATGCTGGAAAATGATCTAACAGTAAGGCAAATGAAAGGCCTTTCTTGTTTGACATGATGAAGTCAAAATTCTCTAATGGCTTTACAACATGTGTTCTGCATGGGCACATTAAGAAGTTATTACTGGAGTTTTATGATGCCTGGTCATTGATTTAACTTCATACCCTGGAGGCAGGCTGTGACAGCATCTGAAAGTTTATGGTCCATAAACGGCTTTAATTAGGAAAAAGGGAAGGACGCTCTGGAGGTGAGCTCACATTGAGCCACAGATTTGAAAGCAATACTAATGCTGATGTAATGCTTGTATGTTGATGAATGATTGTTTCACAATGGGAGACTGCAGGGAAGCAACAGGGAATTCTTGTTGGGTAAACATTCATAGAATAAAGGGGATTTGGTCCGTAGAGGAGACTATCAAAATATGAAACGGTCACAGGGACCCAGCCCCAGTATCTTTAATCTATTAGTCACCAAGGTAAGAAAGTTTTGCATAGAGACATTACACAACCTGAAACTAAGGAAGTAGGTCAGATTTGCATGCAACATCCCGCGATGGTGTGTGGCTAACTTTGATGTAATGCATGATAGGATATGCTCTGTATGGTGTGATTGTAAAGTCTTAGTAGCCGAATCACTTGGCACAAAGCTTTTTCACTTACCTGCCCAAATTTCTTTGCTGTTCCCATAAGGTGGGGCCAGTGCAACAAATCAGAACCTGTATGACCTAATTATTTAAATTTTTTTAATTGTAAAAGTCTTTTTTTTTTTAAAAAAAGAAAAAGAAAAAAAAGAATGATTTTTCAAATGCTCTTTTGTTTCTCCCTGAGTTTCATTTCCTGCAGCAAAACAACACCTCTGCCAATTAAAGCTGACTTTTCTCAGCATGGTTTTCCCAAGAGAAGGGCAGCTACCTCACAGCTTGTTTGCTGAGAGCAACCTTAGGAAAATTACTGTGAAACATATGCTGTGCAAGTCACTGTTTCAGAAAAAATAATTAATTCATTTCTTTTATCCTCATTTTCTTCACTGCTTCCTTTAATCTATTATTCCCTTTCCTCACATGTCCTCTGCCACTCCTGCGATTTCTTTCTTTTTCAACAATCGCATTACTCCTGCCTTTGCTCTTTTCCATCCCTCTTTTTTTCTTGCTTCTCTCCTCAGCCAAATATCCACAGATCAAGTCTCTGATGGGTCCAGACCCCCAGTTGAAGTGGGTGGTATCGGGCATGGTCCTGACCCAATTCCTGGCCTGCTTCCTGGTCCAGGACCTCTCCTGGAAATGGATCTTCTTCTGGGCCTATGCATTTGGAGGCTGTATTAATCACTCCCTGACTCTGGCTATCCACGACATCTCCCACAACGTGGCTTTTGGTAACAAGCTGGCGAAGTGGAACCGCTGGTTCGCCATGTGGGCCAACCTACCCATCGGGCTGCCCTACTCTGCCGCCTTCAAAAAGTACCACATCGACCACCACCGGTATCTTGGAGGGGACCAGCTTGATGTTGACATACCTACAGACTTTGAGGGATGGTTCTTCTGCACCCCAGCCAGGAAGATCCTCTGGCTCTTCCTCCAGCCATTATTCTACGCCCTGCGCCCATTAGTGGTCAACCCAAAGCCAGTCGGTCGGCTTGAGATCCAGAATGCAATGGTTCAGCTTGTAGTAGACCTAATTATCTACTATTTATGGGGGGTGAAGCCCATCGTTTACCTCATTGCGGGATCTATCTTGGGTATGGGACTGCATCCGATCTCTGGACATTTCATAGCTGAGCACTACATGTTCCTTAAAGGACATGAGACATATTCCTACTATGGAGCGTTGAACTTGATTACCTTCAATGTTGGGTATCACATGGAGCACCACGACTTTCCCAGCATACCCGGCAGTAAACTACCTCAGGTGAGAACATATTACTGTTAGAAATAGATTTATAACAGTATAACATATAACTTTGGACTTGAATGTACTGAGCGTAGAAAAATGAGCACAGTTATATCACTGAATACTGTGGACAGATGATATGGGCCTCTCCTGACTTTTAGAACCTAAATACAACAGACACTGGGAAATGCCAAAAATCTAATTTCTTTTTCCCATTAACTGCAAGTATTTATGAGCTTAATGGGCAGGTTTTTTAAATGATTAACTGCCGCCTCTATCAGGACAGTGTTGGCACTTAATACAAGTTAACTGCCTTTAGGTTTGTTGACCACGAGTTTAAAGAACTCTTTAAAAATCTATTTTGTTTAGTTACATTTTAACCCCCGTTCACGCCCCCCTTTTCATTGTCTAGTAAAACATTTCAGTCAGGATATGTCGAGCTGCATTCACCCCGACGTACTGTTTTGTGTAATATCATACAATATGCTGTTCTGTTTGCACTTGTTCTAGTCAAATACAGTCATGTCGAATTAGGTCGAATAAATAAAAGCCCTCAAATCCTAAACACATTAACTCTGCACTTCAGATGCAGGCTTTACACTCACCATTTGCAATATTTACTCTTTCTACACCACCTTCTTTCTCACTGATATTTCTTCTCTTTCATTTTTAACTTCTGTTTTTTTTTTTTTTTAACTGGCAGGTCAAGGAAATCGCAGCCGAGTATTACGACTCCCTGCCTCAACACACTTCCTGGAGCCGTGTATTGTGGGACTTTGTGTTTGACGACAGCATCGGGCCCTATTCCAGAATCAAACGGGAGTACAAGCTGAGCAAACAGGAATAGATCTCCGATTGATTGATTGATCTGCTAAGCAAGAATGTGAATTGTAGTTGTCAGACGTCGGCTAACCACAACAGAAAGTCTAGTTTTGTTGCATAGTGTGGATGTTACCATACGTAAGCCCAATAACATGTTTGACATTGTTATCTAATCAGTGCTGCACTCGTGTTACTATAAGGCAATGTGCACATTTCAGCTGCATATTTTACACAAATGAGATTTCACCTCATATGACTGGATGTTATTTATTCCTGCTATAAAAAGACAGCCAGTGTCATTGTGCAATGTGGAAATCTACTTGTACCCAGAAAGCACAAAGAAGAATTGCGGAAAAAAAGAAGGTAAATTTTTTCTTATCTGTGACTGAAGGCGACATAAAGCCATAACTTCGGGATAAAGGTCACATACATTCTCATGTGGTTTTATGGAGATGTCACTACCCCATGCCGTTTAGTTTTCCTGATTGTAAGCGTTCGTCAAGCCTCGTGAGAGTTTCTGCAGAAGCACAATCGCTTAGATTAGCAGCTGCACATCCGTCATGCAGAACAATGCTGAAGTGGAAAATAAGCATTGAAACTTACCTTCCAGTAAGAGGAGCCTTTTCTTCTGTGATGCCTCGTTCTGCTTGGTTGCAGCTGCATCGCCGTACAAGGATTTTATCTCAGAGTGTTAGGCTTGTTAAATGACCATACTGGTGTTTCTTCAGGTTGAACACATGTTCATGAAGTATTCATTTACATCGGTGTTGCTAAGGAGCCTCTTATGACCACTCTTTGATCATACAGCTTTTCTGTTTTTGGATTTAGTGTTTGCCATTTTAAATTATTTTCTAGTGACACACTAACTGGTATAAAGAATAAAATACCATCCATCCATCCATTCGCGTCCGCTTATCCTTAGAATAAAATACCAGCGTGTGAAATGACAAGAAGCACAGGGGTGAAAAAGAAAGCATCTACAAGAATCACAAGCCACCACAAATGGTAAATTACAAGCATGGCTACTGTTTTTATGCAGGGTTTGTGTTGTTTTGTCCACCCACTGACTGTTCAACCTAATGTATATTCAGTCTTAAGCATTATCTTGTTTATAAAAGTTCTATTTAAAAAAATGCACTACATAAAAAGTCTTTATAAGGAGAAACTCTGCATTCCTGAGTGTGTTAATGCTTTTGTCACTGTGGTATCCGAAGAAAAATATGCCTTCAAGCTTAAGACAAACTCGAAGATAGTGAGACACACACACACACACACACGCACGCACGCACGCACGCACACACACAGTGAGCAGGATACTGTGTAGCTGACAATTTTTTTTTTTTTTTGAATGAATGAATTTACTTCCAGCTTTTTAAATGAGAACGTAGTTGAGAGCGGACAGAGTGAACAGAATGCAACAACTGATATTCATCCAAAGCCTTCCTGCAAATACACATTTAGCTACCATCACAAAGGCCTACTTTTCATCTCTTGCACTTAGCTAGGTTTGCATATTGCCAGAGCAACCAATCCTCTTCACTTTTTTTTTCTCCCCACATTGCTACCATCATCAAGGTTAACATCTTGTAGAAAGGGAACGTTCATAGAAACAAACCACTATAGTAAATGTACCACCGTTTATATAGATTTTTGCATGTGTGTGTCTTTTTTTTTTTTTTTTTTGTCCCCAAACCAAATAAACTTATTCATAGAGATGGGGTATTCATGCATACTTGGTGGGGGGTGGGGTTCACAAAGCATAGGGTGACTAATATATATAATACTACATTTTTTTTTTTTATACCTAGGTAAAACCAGGTGGCACATTTAAAGTTATCGGCCTGTTTTTTGTGAATGATCCCCGAGTTTCAGTGATCTCGCACGTCCGAACAGTTACAGAGAAACCTCGGTCACACTGGAGTTGCAGAGCAGACTTTTTGTGTGTTGTCTGATTCATTGCTAAAAACAAAAAAAATTGTTATGCCTTTAAATATGGTGGAAATTAAGGTAATTCAAGTGGTTTAAGCTATTTTTTTCTTAAAGGTTAGATACACAACGCCAGTATGAGCAAGGTCGTAAAAAGTCTTTTTTTTTCTTTCTTTCTTTTTTAAATATGCCAGTTGAGGGCAGGTGGGTATGCGGAGCCACTGTGCCCATATTGTGCTTGTTATCGTCAACGAGTTAGGGATAAACTAAACAAAAACAATAGAAAATATAAAAGGCTGACGTAGGGTGTGCAAGATTCCTTTCTCCCTCTAGAATATCAATAAAATACTCATTGTCATCAACAGCATCATCATCATTATCACCACATTTTTTAAATAATAAAACAGTAAAAACTTAGAAAACAAAAATATTTTCTTCTTAAGACTTGGACTGAACGGCAAACAAAGAGTTGCAACACTGGGCTGACTGAGTCTAGGTGCACAGAGAGGACCACAACACCAAAACTCAGCACGAACGTCCTTCTTTTCCTCACTTCTTCTTTTAGTCCATCTGTCAACCTCTGTTTGAGTTCAACCTGTACGTCAGTCTTCCTTTAATCCATCCCCACATTTCTTCTGCTCGTCCCTCTCGTTAATCCGCGCTCTCTTGTCTCTGTTTCTTCTTTTTATTGTTGCTGTCCAGCAGACTTAAATGTTGCCACAACGTCTCTGCAACTCGAACGATGGCGTCTATGAGGTCACAGAAACATTGAGAGAACATTCCCTGGTCCTCGCGTCTGTGCATCTGCGTGTCCGTCCTCCTCCAGCTCCTCCGTCGCTCTCCTCCTCCTGCTCCTCCTCTTCCATCTGTACGCTCGGATGAGATTAGGATGTACTGATTCTGCCAATTTCTTGTCTGATGGCTGAGAGAAAATAAAAAAAACAATTTAAGAAAAAAAAAGGCTACACTGCTGTTTAACTTTACAAGGACGGCTGCTGCTTACCGTTAATGATCTCGTCTTTCACTTTATGCAACTCGCGCACGACTTCGTCCAAAATCTCCTGCGGGGCAGTAAACAAGCTCGTGAGTCTCATTTCAGTTTCGCAGGGTGAACCCATAATGCGCTTTATGCTACATGGGAAGTTAAACCAACCTGTTTCATCCTGTCAAACTCTGTGTCTGCTTCACTAGTGCTGCCGATGGGCCTTACTCTGAAAGGCAAATGGGTGAAGTGACTAAAAACACAGTGGACAGTGAAGTAGAACAGGCTACATATTTTTATCATTTGCATTGATAAAAGTGAATTTTCAACACTTCACTGTTGCTCCAGTGAAACAAATTTATGCCTAAATCCCTGTGGGTAATGCTAGAGGTTTGATATCCATTTCATATTCAGAACATTGCTCCTCCTGCTCCTCCTCTTATCTACAGACCTGGACACCAGTGAGGACTTTTCTGCAGAGTTGGATCGCTCCCATGGCCTCTTCACAGCATCTTGCAGAGTAAAATACTTACAATCAGATAACGGGGCTACGCCACGGACTAAAATATACTGAAATATGTGCAGATAAAGCCGATAAAGCATCAGTGTTAATACCTGTTGAGTTCTGCTGACCTGATCCCCGACCACCTGAGTCATCCTTCAAGGAGAGACAGATATTGATTATCAGACATTGAGTATTGTTAATAACCGTAAGTAATTTCATACATCTCTGAAATATTTAAAAAACATCCTTAAAACAATGCACATTTTGGAAAATATCCTAGTCACGCTTCTAGAGCTTTATTTAAACACTGATACCAATCATGCCAGCAACAAATGGCAAAATAGCAAAATGCCAAAATGTCATGGTCCTGGGCCATGTTGGCCTGTCTACTTGGCCTGTCTCGTTCCGATTATCTGTGTCAGCGGTGTTCCCCGTGTGCTCCCACTTCCCTCGTTAACCCTCTGTGTGTTTATGTGCATGTCTCCCTCAGTTCAGGGTCGCGTCATCAATGTCTCCTCCCTGAACCTGTGTGTCTTTCTGTGTTCCCTCGGTCTTCTGTTAGTATTCCCAGTTTAGTTCTGTTTCGTTGTAAGGCCTGCAATAAAGCAGTGATTTTGAGTTCAGTTCCTGTCTCCGTGAGTTTTGGGTTTGGGTCCTCATCTGCCTCCACACAGCTAGTTCATGACACAAAAACTACAATTCCTGGACTGGTCGCTTGAGACCAGTGCTAACACTGAGTCAGTCCCATGTTAAAATGCTCAGATTTAGACCTTTAGAAGTCGTGTTTACACCCTGTTCTCCACAGCTTATTTATCCCTTTAGTGTGTGGGGGATGAGTTTCTTTCATAACTCATCAGCTGAACTGGATTGCGCCTTTAAGTCATGCGTTACTAAGGGCATGAATGTGCTGACTGACAAGTGACAAGTGTTGGGGCTTTTTAGTGTAAATGATCTAATCATCAGATAAGACAGTGTTGAAGTTTTGGTGAGTGAATCTTTGCTATTCTATTTATATGCTACTTAGCTCCAAGCACTGAGAAGCCATCCATGGCCATGTGATGCACAGATAAACTTTATGCATGCAATTTCCCAGTTTGACTCCAATCGTTGATCCAAAAATGATAACTTCTGGCTCCAAAAAAAATAAGCAACAACAATTACAGTGCTAAAAATATAAGTCCAGGTAACTGTGGCGAGGTCCATGTTTTATATCAGGTCTGTAATCTCTATGCTAAACATAAGATCTGTCAATAACTTGTTAGTTTAGCTGTTATCATCTGTTTTTCAAAGGTTGGATATCTCTCTAGGCTTGAGTCTCACATTTAAAAGAATGAATTGAAACTGGTATCTTTTCTACCAGCTCTCGATGATAAAGAAAATAAGGGAAATTCCCAAAAATGTTGAGCTATATCTTTAAGCACAAAACTTACTTCATCAGGTTTCTCAGAAGCTTTTCGTCTAAAAGAGAAAAGGGAATGAGGAAACTGTGTAAAAAGAGTGAGCTTTCAGTGAGAATTCAGAAACTAGTATGAATAGATTGTGACACGGATATGATACGAACCCAGAAACATTTTTTTCGATAGATATTTACTGTAAGGAAAACAAAAAGGCTAACGGAACAGGTTTCTGTGTCACTGCATGATCTGACAGGTGAAGGGGTAAAAAGTTTGTGTGTGTTTAGAAAGTTGTTTGACCTGCGTGCTAGTAAGGCATTCATCTCCTGCATCAGTCCCTCCCCTCCGCCGCCACTGCCACCGCTAGACCGGTTGGAGTCACTTTTGCCACTAGAACCAGGAGGGCTGCTCTCATCCTAAACACAGACACATTACAAAAAGGTTTCCTTTTTTTCTCCCGTGGGGGTAGGTGGAACCTTTCTGCCTAAAATATGCTAATAACATTCCCTTGCTTTAGTCTGAACCTCCTCAGACTAAAGCAGGGAGGCTCACCCTATTCACTTTACGTAGCTTGGCTCCAGCCAGTGCCGCAGCCAGTCCTGAGGGTTGGTGTTGGACCCCAGGTGGGCCACCAGGAGGCCCTCCACCAGCGGGTAATGGAGGGGGCATGGGTGGCGGCACGGCCATTGGGGGTGGTGGACCAGGTGGTGGTGGTGGGGCTGGAGGACCAGCCATAGGTGCTGGAGCTGCGGCTGAAGGAGGTGCAATAGAAAGCAGAGATGGGTTACGTGCAGAGATGAGAACACTTGGGAGGAGTAAGATTAAATCCTGATTAAAGGTTGGGGGCCTGACATATATATATATATATATATATATATATATATATATATATATATATATATATATATATATATATATATATATATATATATAGATATATAGATATATATATATTTATTTTGTGGGAAGGTTATGTGAAAGCCAGCTGATGATAGAGGTATGCTTTAAATTTTCCTACAGGCTTTGAATAATTCCAGGACCAGGAATAAAACCAAAGATCTGACAGTAGCTTCAAATGTATTTTGTTTGATAACGGCAGATAGTCAAGTCAGGCAAAGTGAAAAACCTGCACAGCAGGAACGACTTCAGGTCCACTGACTTGTCAATACAATCCTGAATTCCTGTGTTTCTTCAATTTTAGGGTTGTGCGCTGTAACTGTGTGAAGCATGATTTGCTGGGAATCTTGAAGAAATTGTCAGCAGCAAAGGCCTATTGTTCTGCTGCATTGAGCTACATTGACGGAAATATGTATATTTATAAAAAGAGGCGCGTAAATGTTTGTCTTAAAGGCTCTGCACACCTACACAAGTATATTACATTTCTGCTTGATTATATACCTGGTGAGACGGAAGTTGGTTGAAGTTCTCCTGGGAATTACACTGTCATAAAACCAATAGCACTAATAACACATGACTCATTGTCATGTGTTATTAGATACCAACAGGGAATTTGTTCGGTTAGAATGACATCAATCCTAAACATACTGTGGAGCGGATCGCTGTGAGTCGGGAATAAAGAGGCTGAAGCAACCGAGAGAGCTTATAATGGCAGAAGGAGTGCGGAGAGTTATGCAAGATTTGAAAACATTCCTGCCAAGCACAGTGAAAATGTGTGAGAGTGCGAAAGGAGAACTTGGTTGTTTTAAAGGCAGAAGGTGACGTTTTGTTTTGTTTTCTAAATGGATGAATCCGTGTCATATTAAAATATCTTCTCTTTACTTTTAGTGCCTAAAACGACTGGACAGCACTGCACGTCTCGCCCTGTAAGTGGGACAGCTTTACACAGATTAAGCAGACTACGTTCACACCCTAGCAATCCTGAGAAGTAGTCTGATGACACCCTGTGAGAAAACTGTGGGTGGACCTCTGGGTGTGTTTGGGCTTTAACTGCTGATACCACACATATATTTTTCATGTTCTTGTCTAACAGTGCAGGTGTGGTGCATTTAACAACCTATTCTACACACACACATACACATACACTATTTACACACACTATGTAAACATGTCCCTCTGCTGAGGGACTACCTCCTCCGCTCTCCTCCTCATACTTACTGCTGCTGGTCATGGGGGTTGGCTGGGGGACAGGGGAGGGGGTCTTCTTGGGCGAGCCCCCGTCAGACATGGCAGTGTAAGAGGGGGGCGAGGAGGAGGAGGAAGAGGTGGTGGTGGTGGTAGGGGGCTGGGCCTGCTGGTGGTACACCTGCTGCTGCTGATGCTGTTGTTGTTGCTGCTGCTGTGGGTGGAAAGTGGATGGGTACTGGGGCTGGTGGCTGGGGGGAGGGCCTGGGGGTGTCTGACTTGTGAGAGGGGGCAGTGGGATGGCCTCGCAGTACTGTGGTGTGAGTGGCAGGTGCTGAGAATGAGGGGAGTAGGAATCGTCTGGCTGGCCGTTGGAGTGAGGGTGTGAGTGGTGCTGAGGGTATTGGTGAGGGGTTGTAACGGTATTGGGATCGAAAGGTGGGGGCTTCATCCTAGTGCTTACAGGTGGGAGGGGGTGAGCCACCGGGAGGACCGGCTGCGGGGGCAAACCCTGCTTCACCGGCATGGCCATCATTACTGGGGGGGACGAGGACTGGGGAAACTGGGCGTACATTTGCTGCAAGTGTGAAGCAGACCAGGTGCCGTGTTTAGGGGGCAGCATGGTGTCTTGTTGCTGTTGTTGCTGTTGAAGGTGAAGGTGGCGGGCTGCGGTGGGTGGAGATAGGGGGATCTGACGGACCTGTCGGCCCTGGGTGGTCACTCCTGCCTGGACTGGGGAAAAGGCTGATGCGAGCGAGGTGGAGAGCTGGGAGGAGAGCTGGGCCTTGTCCCTAACGGCTCCCGCCTCCTTCTCCTGAGAGGGAGACATGGAGGCGGAGGTGGGAGGAGAGGAGGATGCCACGCGGACGTAGGAGGGTGGCAGTGTGCTAGCTCTGTAATGTCTGTACTCGGGAGGAGTGTCTGGGTGGATGGGAGGGGTGGACACTTTATATTGGAGAGTGGAAACGACTGTGACGGGCAGAGAGAGAAAGACAGAGAGAGGAGAGAGAGAGAGGAGGAGGAAGAGGAGGAGATGCAGACGAAGGAGGGCAACAAACAAAGGAAAACAGAAAAGAGATAAACGTGAGAAGAATGAAAAGCAACCAACTGAGCAACCAAGCAAGTAATGATGAGAAAATCAGGAGCAGTCCAAAAAACAGAAGCCAATAGCAAATAAGAAAGAATCAAAATATTGTAAAAAGAACAAGCAGCAGAATGCAACATGACTGAGCCATGATCGGAAAGCATATGGCATTTCCCCTCCCCAACAGTAGCTGGAAGAAAGAGATGGCAGTAGAGCATGTTGCAGGGGCAGGGGAGCACTGATATTGCCGGTGGCGGCAGGGACAAAAGGAGGATGTTTAAGTCTGTATGGATATTTAACAGGCAGACTTGAACATTTATATGTGTGCATGGGTTCAAAAAAGCATAAGGGCATACAGACTGGGGAGTCGTGGTTGAAACTAAGGGGGGAAACACTAACACAAACCACACTGGGGAAGCCTATTTACCTCTAGGACCTGCTAGCATGGAATCTCTGCTATGTATTAATGATGAAATCACTTGTTTGCTCTGGGAAAGTAAAGTGTGCTTTGCCTGACTAAATGGCGATAACGTCCATCATGTAATGGAAAAAAACAAAAAAACAAAAACGCAAAAAGCGGGGCAAACAGTTTGTTTACTGACAGCCAGAGTCAGTAAAATGTTTGTGTAGCTAGGTGAATACAAACCCTTCCATTCATTTTGGTCTCTAGAGCTTCCTGTTAGTGTGTGAGTGTGAGCGCGAGTGTCAAAAAGAGTGCATGTTTATATATGAGGGTGTGGGTGTGTTTGTCTAAACCTCACCTGATCCTGACGTCCGTCGCTCCCTCTCCTTGTGCATCTGATGTTGCTCCATCATCCTATCAAGTGCAAGGTTTTCACGACTCTTTAAAGCTGCAGTTTGTGGCGATAAATCAGCCTAATGTGTAGCTTTGACTGTGTCTCTGTTAAAAACACTACTAATCGTTTTAAAGGGGACCTGTTATGCTAATTTAAAATCACAGATGGTATAACAAGCAGACGCATCTACCGTGACATCATCCAATCATTTCTAAAGGTCTCATTGTAAACAGTTGGCTCATTAGCTAACCAGTTGTTAATAAGATAATCCTCCGTTTTGAAACCTATCATGACAAAGATTTAGAAAACAAATTTCAGTTTTTATTCAATATGACCCACAATGACTGACTAAGCCCATAAACTCAACAGGAAAGTGTTTACTGAGGTCAAGTCAGAAAACTATTCTCCCATAGACTTATAGTGGAGCGCAAATCTTCTTGCAACCACAGCTATCGCCATCTGGTGGCCTTCAGTTAGAATGCAGGTTTAAGACACTTCCACATTGATTTTATTTTCTTGAACTGGAAGCTACCTCCATTTATATCCTTACACTCTGCTATAGAAACTCGTCATGATTCAAAATGTTCCATTGTTCGTCCTAGACTAGGCGTTTGTCAACCCCTATCCATTTTCTACATCTTATCTGTGGCCAGGATGCGGGGCAGCAGCCTAAATAGAAGAGCCCAGAAGAGCCCAGACCTCCGTCTAGCCCAGCCAGTGCTACCAGCGTATCCGTGGCAAGTTCCCAGGCCAGCCAAGAAACATAATCACCTGAGTCCTGAGTCTACCCCGGGTCCTTCTTCTTGTTAGGACATGGCCAGAACACCTCGCCCAGCAGGTGCCCAGAAGGCACCCTAACCTTGCTTTAGCTCCCATCCCTCATCCTTGAAACCAACTTTCTCCTGATTGGTTAACCCTCGCAAACAGGAGATTGTAAAATACGATGGATCGCTTCTGTATTTACAGCCAATGCCTGACATGTTTGCTGTTAGTGACATCATTCAGATCAAAGAGTGTCTACAGGGCTCTAAAGCCTCGCAGGCCCAAAGGGATCACCTGTGCATGCTGACTGGACTATTTGAATCATTGGCTCAAAAATGAGCATGCACCACTGTAACGGTATAAAAATATGACAGAAAATAAGAAAAAGCATAATAGATCCCATTTAATACTTACACATTTAACATTAACTAGCGAGTTTGGATCTACAGACTAGCTTACTGTTTTGTAAAGTCTTCCACTAGCTTTACATGTTTTACACTATTTCTGCTCGTGCTCTCATTGTAAAAGTTTACCTCCTCTGTGCTTCGTTTTCGTCCGAGGAGGGCCCATTTTGGCGCTGCACGACTGGGCCTGAAAGACACAAAATAAGAGGAAAAAAAAGCAATTAAACCACAGAAATAATCAGCTTCTATGCGTGTACACGTAAGCCCTTATTACTGTTTTATTCATCTCCAACACTTTCCCCTTTGTGCTGAATATCACCCCTTATAGCACCACATACCAAACACTCGTTTGTGACCGCACCGACAGAAAAAAAAGCAAAGACAGCTTCAAAAATGTTCAACATTTCTCAGTTCAACAGGGAGTTTTTTTCATATTGAGACAAACCACATAAAAAAGGACTCAAATGACAGAAAACAGTTAAGTAGTGTGCTCAGGGAGAGAAGCTGAATAAACAGATAGCAACAGCATCATGTGAGGCACTGCCCTGGAGGCCTGCAAGCTGTTTATAATTGCTGAACAAGTTGCCAGCCACAGAAATTTCAACTGTGAAACACGAGAGAAAAGAACTGAAACAAGTGGAACAAACAGAAACCCGACAGAAAAATCTAAAAAATACTGCATATAGTGCAAAACAGCAAAATTCATTTAGTAAAATACATCTAATCTCTCTTGTTAGTAGCTGGTTTTGGATAATCAACATCAGCCACATGATCATCTCAGTTTAGCACTTTTGCTTGTTGACCAACTACAGACAGACCGAAGGAGTCAGCACCTCATTCTGGAGCAGCTATTAACGGGGGGAGCGCTTATCACATATCACCAGAATACCAGTCATTAAACTTCAACGCCCACCGTGACATCAAGATCACCGACGGGTGATATTTCCGTTCGCTGCGTCTGGAGGATGTGGGGCAGCAGGCGGGGTGATGGGGGCGGTCAACACTGGGCACAGTCGCAGCTTGAGACGCTCAGTCTGGATCATTTCCCCCACGCCGTTACATCAGCAGCAGCAGCCTGAACCATTATTACGAGGCAGGATGAAGCCACGTTTTCATGTTGTTTACTCAAATTCTGACCACACCATCCGAATCCTCCAACAGATATCAAGACTCATCAGACCAGACAACAGTTTTCCTTCTGTTGTGCAGTGGAAAACACGTACAAATTGTAGCCTCACTTTTCTGCTCTTAGCTGATGGGAGTGGGCTGCTGTAGCCTGTCTGCTTCAAGGTGTTGTGCTTTCAGAATCTTCTGCATACTTTGGTTGTAACAAATGGTTATTTGAGTTACTGTCACCTTCTTAATAGGTCAAAGCAGTCTAACCATTTTCCTCTGACCTCTGGCAACAACACTGCTCAATAGTTTCTCTTTTCAACATCCTTCACCTGCATGACATAATGCTGACTAAATTTCTGCTTTAACGAGCAGCTGAACAGGTGTACCTGTCGAACTGGTACAGTGAGAATACTCGGGCGCAATGCCGAGAAAGAAATTTAAATCCAGGGCTCACTTGTCAGTTACCACAAGCTACAATTCATGCTGACAAATTGAAAACGGTTTGGTTTTCGATTCTTTTAATGGCTCTTTAGCTTTAACCATACGCACAGAAGACAGAAGCGACAGAAGACTTGAACGTGTCTTTGACGCTCCCATAAATTCAGCTCGTTATCTCGTGGTAATTATTAACTTTCCTTCATGCACATGCTAACATCTACAGCATGTATTACTTTTAAAGTGATACTTCAGGGACTCAATCGTGAAACACGAGCCAGTTAACACAATATCAAGACTTCACAACCCTTCAACAAATAGTAACGTCGCAGATGTTAACGAGACACTCGTCAGCCTGCGCTGTGCTGTTTGTGTGTCCATGAATATGTATAAATGTGGGTTTGTTTGTATTTCTGCTGTTGACACGAAGCATCGTATATGCTTCTTCCTGTTGTCATGGTGAGGGCAAGGGAAGAACATGGAGCCCCGGGGGAGGATGGGACCTGATCATGCTTGTAGACATTTTACTGGAGCTAAGGAGCCCACTGACTGTGTGTACATTAGATGTGATGATAAAAACAAAGAAGCAGCTCTTCCTCCCCCTCCCTTCCATTAACACACACACACACACACACACACACAGATAACACATTACAAACAACAGCTACCATAGACGTAGGCACGAGGTGACAAAAACAGACAAATGGATACACAATGCTTTCTATCACCACAAATAAATTACTTTAAGTATTATGTAAATATGACTCTGATTTGTACTTTCCACTAAGCTGTCAGTTTAGATAACCTGCCTCATTTACTCAAGTAGAAACTACCATGAATTCATCACAGAGTGTAATGAGATTCTGCTTCTCCTTTCCCGATGTGTGCAACAACTCAGGTAGACTTCATAGCCTCATTATGGCTGACAGTGCAAATGTATGATACTTTTACTGCTTGTAATCACAGACTGTGAGTGTCTGGACAGATCGTCAGCCGTCTGGCCGGTAAGCTACAACCATCACTACAACCAGTGATGTAAAATAGCTCCTTAAATGCATTGCTCAGTAAAAAAGAGAACACTTGATTATCACAATATGACAGAAGGTCAGTCAAAGCAGTATGCTTGGTTAGCAAACACTAACCATTGTGAATTCATTCACCTGCTTTTGGTGCAAATGAAATTGACAGCAGGTGCACTGAAGAGAAAGCAACAAGAAGACCCCGAAAAAGGGAAATGTTTTACAGGTGGTAGCCACAGACCATTGCTCTCTCTTTACTCCTCGTGACAGTACCTGCAGCCCATTCATGTGGCACCGATAATCCACCTGCTTCAGGATGCTGTCACAGGAAGGTCTGCTGTGTCTCCTAGGTTAGTCTCAAGTGTGTCTGTTACACAAGGCGAGCTGGACAAGGCCAGAGAAGGGTATCAACGCAGCAGCAGGACCTGTATCTGCTTCTTTGTGAGAGAAGGATCACTGCCAGAACCCTAATAAATGACCTCCATCGGGCTATGTGCAGATTTCTCACCAAACTGCTCTAATCGGACTCCATGAGGGTGACACAAGGCCCCCACATCTTTAGTGGGAAATGTGCTCATAACCCGGTGCTGTCCACTCTACAGCCCTGCCCAGCTCTCCTCATATAATGGGATCTACTTCACAATCTCGAGACTGTGCTGGAAGACACAGCAAGCCTTCCTAGCAGCCATCCTGGGGGCAGAGGGCTGGTAGGAAGCCCCTGCCACCTAAATGGGTTGCAGGTCTGATGCTACCAGCAGTGACAAGGTCACAAACAAAAAGCAAGACTAGAGAAAAATCAGTGAGGCAGGATAAAGAGAGAGCATTGGTCTGTGGCTAAACCACTCTATTTCGTTGTTCCTTTCATTTGCACCAGAGCAGGCCAAAAGGATTCACAATGTTTTTTTTCCTTCCTAACTGAGCAGATTGAAATCCCTGCAGTTTAACTGAGTGTACCCATAATTCTTTTTGTTTGCTTAAAAGACAAAGTGCTGATAGATCAACTAAAAGCCCTGCAATAAAAACACTACTCAAGTAAATGTAGCATTTTATTGGTGTACCTGGTCAATGTGTAACAACTTTTTCTTGAGTGTGGTAACTTAGCGCAGGTTCACAGCAGACCTTCAAAGGGAAAGAAAGACAAATCTAGGGTTCTGACAATGATTAGCTGGAAATCTGTATCTTGAAATTTCCTTTCATGTAAAATACTGGACACACCTGTGAGTCTCAGGAGGTATTTAGAGAAGAGCAGAGTGGAGAATCTAACAAATGGCAGACAAAGAAAGATCTGAAAATGAACTGAACTGAATGTGTTGGATGTTTAACATGGAATGTAATGTAGAGGAAGTACAAGGATGTAAAAACACTGAAACAAAGCTGAAGTTGCTCAATATTAGACCAAAGTGCACACATTTCACCACTGAAGGGAACACAATGCACAATTACCTTCATAACCAAACGATTCCTATCAAAAGAAATGGTGAATATTTAACTTCCCTCCATGTTTCCAACAGTCTCAGACGATCAAAGATATCCATAACTGCTGGATGATTTAATCAGTCATGCATGTATGGCACTTACTGAGGATGATGATGGCTGAAGAAACCTGCCTGAGGACTCCAGGTGAAACCTCTGGAGTGATCATGGTGGGAAACTTTCCACAGCCTACCAGCGATCAGTACTGCGTGACACTAGAGTGTCAGTGTGGAAGCTTAGCACAAACAGCGTTGTCGAGTAGGAACAGATATGTGTCCCAGGAGCAGAAATGCCTTGCATGTTGAGGCCCATGATCCCACATCGAAATGCACCCAAAAAAAGGAGAGCTGCCACATGAGCATGACGGGGTACGACATTCAGGCTCCCTATGAGATATTTTAGCCACCAATGGGGGGTGGGTCACAAGGGTGGGATGGGATGACACCGCAGTTAAACACTCACAGATATTCTCTCTCAGTATCTCCACAGTATCTCTGCACAGACACTCACACACACATACACACACACAGAGCTTATAAGTAGCTTGTAACCAGAGATACTCAGGAGCTATTTAGTAAACCAGAGATAAGTGTGAGGTTAGTGTCAAATTCAGTTCAGGCCTAAACTGAATTTAGGCCTGAACTGAATTTATTCAGTTAGCTGTACAAAGAACTAAAATATCCTGATCTCTTTTTTGTCATTTTCTAAAAAAAAACATTGAAAAATCTCAAATTTCAGGCAGCCACCAACAGCCCTTTCATGTTGTTATTTTTACCTCTGCTGAGGAGATCATGCGATCAATTTTTTTTGTTTTCTTTTCTATGCATTTTCGTTTGTCTCTTGAAAGGTCAAGGGTGGATCTGCATGAAACCTGAAGTTACGGTTGGCACCACTCAAAGCAATACATTTTTTTGGAGTCAGAACAGAAACGGGATCTGAATCCTTAAATCTCTAGAATGGTTCTGTGCACAAATACATATAATAAAAAATATTAATCCAGGGACTCAATTCATGCCTGCTGTTTGGCTTACCGTTGAGCCTGTACCTGCAGTACATACATTTAACCAGCAGGGTGTAGTAGAGCTTAGCATAGCAGTTAGACCTCTGAGGGTGTAACGGCTTTATTATCAGCCATACATACTTTCTTGCTATATTCATGTATTGTGTCTTAAACCAGCTCATGCTGTCTGTGCAAATCTTTCCCCGAATGAGCAAGTACCCATACTGAAGAACACCCAGGTAATGAAAACAAGCTGAAAACAACCTGGATCATTTCATTGCAGTAACCTGACATTCTTTTCAGATAAAAATAGATGTAAATTGATCACAGATGAACAACTGAAGACAGCTGCCTGAAGTACGACCCAAAATCCTCCTGAAGTTCCACTTAAAACATTAAAGTTCTCCAACACCAACAGCTAACAGCTCAGAAGCTTTCATCTCCCGTTTCACTGCGGAGAGAGGAACGATTTAATTTGAATCAAGCATTCGGAAAATGTCCTTAGCCTGCCAGGAAGTGAAACGCAAAAGCAGAATGCCTGTTTCTAATGAGAAATCTGAATGATAAAAAGGTAACTGAGTGAATGCTTAAATAGCTAGAAAAAGGAGCAACAGTGATCAAGAACATGTGCTTATTCCATTACTGACAAATGCTCACCTCCGCTGTCAGGTGAGCTGAGGACGTTGAGGGCGAACAACATGGCGTTGGAGAAGGTGGTGGCCTCCTCCTTACTGGCAAAGTTCAGCCCGTAGACCTGCCGGGCATCACGCCACTGATGGAAGGTCGGGGTGGCCTGATTGTACTTCAGGCCCTTCACTATGGAATAGTTGATCACCACCTTTGTTGGAAGAAAGAAAAGAATCGGTGTACGTGAATGTGATCATCTAAGACAGGAACTCAATATTTGCCAATTAGTTCTGCCAAGGTTAGAATTTATTATTGTTAAAGTAGATGTATTATTCTAATTTTCACATCCATATGTTTTATTAATGACTCTCCTGACATACTTTTACAAGACTCAGAGTTCAATTTATTTATCTTATACTGAGCTTTCAGTTCATCCTGGCTGAAAAAGCTATATCCATTTAGGGGAACCCTCCTTTCAGCAGACAGTGGATGAGGCTGCTGTGCTCACAGGAATTACTTGCATACCTGATGAGCATAATATTAATCAGTGACATGCTGAACATATATATGAGCTGTCCAGAAAAATCCTTAAATAAATACATGTCTACCTGCTTTTTATGAAGGCAGTAAGCTCTGCTAACATTATAAAGAAGTTCATCCTAACTGGAATAGCTAGATTTTTGATTATTATGCTAAAGGTCATAGCAGGTAGACCCAGGCAATGAACCTTATTCATACAAGATATAAGTACTTGGAAAAAATTTATAACTGTAGTTATAGCAACAGCAATAAAACCTCTTATGATGAACATCCTAAATATGCTATTACGACGACGGCTTCTGTCTGTAACATGATCGACAGCCATCAGACTCAATGTTAGCAGTTCATCAGAGGATGAGGCCTATTCTGAAATGTTTAGCAGGAATTCAGCTGCGTAGATTAAATGATTTTATTAATGTCACAGTTTTTGTTTCAAACCTATGTTGGGCTCCGACTTGTCTCTCTAATGAAACTATAAACAAATACAGAGGTAAAAACTTGTTTGTTAAAGATTTCAGGTTGTTTTTGTCTCATTTGGGGGATTAATGATCTTTATTTTGTCCACATTTTCTTCTTTTAAATCATTTTAGTGATGATCTGTCTGAGTAAACTGAAAGCATTAAACAAAGTCCTTCTAGACTTGTAATGCTGAACGCACCCAGCAGCAGCAGCTCCGTACTGCATATTCTGTGTAAAGTGTGCAGCACAATCTCCGAAATATCATCTATCTAAAGAACTGAAGAATTCCTGCTTTTAAACGGTCTGATAATAATCTGAGTGCCTTTAACAAGATCATGTATCTTGTACATTTTATTCCAGATCAAATGATAGATGATGAACAAACTGTCTCTGTTCAGATCATGTTGTATTTCACTCTATACTGCACACTTGTGGTCAAACTACAGAAAAACAAGCTTACAGGGACTTGAAGATCAAAGCTTATAACGATTAAATTAAGATACAGCTGAAAATACATATGATATTGAAGATACACGGTGAAATGTGTTAAAAAAACACCCCTACTTAATAAATATTCTTGCAGGCTTAACTATTCTAAAAAAAAGGGGAATAAACATGTGTTTATAAGGGACAGGGTTTAGCATAGTATTTAGTATGTAGACTGTAGCAATGATTTATTGATTGCTCTTATTAAGAACCTTATAAAAACTATTTAACTGCATCTTTATGATGAATATGAATATGCAGACCCGTGAGCAGGGAAGATTTTTTTGTAGCTGAAGCTTCCTGGTTTATAGTTTATTTGTAGTCACGTCTGAGCAGGTATGCCTCAGCCGGCCATTAAACTAGTCCACGTGCAGAGCAAAAGAGGGATTACATTTTCTGAAATGCAATCTATAAACCATGAGCTATTATCTTGCATGCGTATGACACAATAACAACTGCATGAAGATAAACGAAATCAGCAGTCTGAACCATATAAAACTAAAGAACCATTAAAACAGGAGTGAAAACACAAATCCAGTCATGAATATCAGCAGTGTTTCTTTGCAGCAACTGAATGGATTTACGCATGTAAACATGGTCGAGACGACCTGATGAAGTTAAAATCGAGCATCAGAATGAAGGAAAAAGTTGGCTTAAGTGATTTTCAATGTGGTCTGGTGTCAGATAGTCTGAGTATCTCAGAAACTGTTCATCTGCTGGAATTTCAGATTGGTCCAAAAAGACAAAAACATCCAGTGAGCAGCAGTTTAGTTATTGATGCCAGACGTCAGAGGATAATGACCAGGCGGCTTTGAGTTGATGGTTGGCAACAGAAACTCAAATAACTACTTGTTACAATCAGTAAGTATCAGTGCAGAAGACCATCTCTGAATGTCCAGCATTTTGATGCTTGAAGCAGATGTTCTACAGCATCCACACCAGGTGCCACTAATGCCAGCTAACAAAAGGAAACTGAGGCTACATCTTGAGATGCCGTTTGAGTTCTCTCTACTTCCACAGTCACCAGATCTACATCCAACAGAGTGCTTCTGGGATGTGCTGGACATAATCAACATGCACCAGACAAGTCTCCAGGACTGTGTGATGCTATCATGTCTTTGTCAAGCAACATCTGTGTCTCCAGATGTGAGAGTTGCTGAATAAAAAATTAAGAATTAAGCCAGTTCTTAAGGTTAGAGGAAGTCCAACTCAGGACTAGCAAAGCGTACCTAATAAAGTAGCTGGTGAGTGTATAATTGGAAATCCTCTCTGTTTTAGTGATACAGTAAATTATAAAAATAATAGTAATCTACAACCTTATATGGAAATAGAAAAATCAATAGATTTGTATTTATACTGAATTGTCACTAACACTATCCAGCGAAACATCCACTCGTCATGCGACGTGCGCTGCTGGTTGCTTGTGACTCTCACCTGCTGGTCCTGCAGTTTAACGCCCACCACTCTGAAGGTGTTGTTGGCAGTATTGTGGTAGATGTTGATTCGGCTGAAGCCCTGTTGCCCAGGCTTGATGGGCACCCATTTCTTACTGGCATCATCGTAGACCATCACAGAGGCCCGCGCCTGGCAGATACTCTGTTCACTGGTATAGAAGAAGGGGAGAGGGAACACAAGATCAGAAGGTCTGGTAAACATCCTAGAAAAAGTGCTTCGTTTCACTCTTTATACTGTCAGCGTTGACCTTAAAAGCAAATATAACGGCAGTCAATAAAATAAAACCAGTGAAACAGATTTAGTGTGTAATTTTCTGGTGAGCCGAGGGCCACTGGGACTGGCGAGCCACACCTTTTTTCAGTCACCACTTAAGGAGGAACATTTTGCCACTGTAGGAATCTGACAGCTTATATATGTGCCGTGCATGTGCTGAGTAAAGGACGGGTTGCTGTTTTTAAAATCTATAAACAAGACCTCAAACTAAAACTAAACTCTGGAAAATTCCCCTTTTCCTTGTGGCCTTTACTGTGGTGCAGTTTCATAAAAAAACAAAACAGGCATCGATGCAGAAGGGTGTGTGTGAGTGTGTGTGGCGTGCTGGCTAATGACACACTGTGTTAAAAACATGTGTTTGATCAGCACACATGTTGCCAGCTACAGGCACCCTTGGTAAGAAGCTAATGAAAAGTCAGAGGACACACGGCTACCAGTGAGCATTAAATAACCGTGTTCACAACCACAGAACTGCAAAGAAATTACTTCAGTGTAGAGATGCATTTGGCCACTGACTGATGTGGCTTACACAAGTCACATCACAAAATTATCAGTTACAGCGGACGCAGCTTTGTAAAAGTTTAACTCGTTTTTTTGCGTGTGGCGACCGCCTTGACTTTAGCAGCACGCGCTCCTAAAAGTGAACTCATGCTGCTGAAGCCACAGCGTGGAAGCACATGTGAGAAGGTGGCGAGGAAAAGAACAGGTGACAACTTCAAGTTCCTGAAATTTCCACTTTCAGCACCTCAGAGATTGACACTCTCTGGACGTTAGACACATTAGCAGCCTGAAGGTGTGAGGGCCGGAGAAAGAAAACGAACAAAGCGCTGGTTGTGTGCACATTGCCTTAAACTCTGCAACAGTTTGTGAAAAATAACATAGAGCATAACAAAACTTCCCACACTGAAGGAGTGGATTAGCTGGCAAAAATATTCAGAAACAGATTACAAATCACAGAATTCATTCCAGCTTTAACAATATAGGAAATCAGCAAACTCCTCACATTTCACAGGGAGGTACCATAGACTATATTTATAAGAGGCCTCTCATTGCACCTGGGACTGAAAAGTGACGCCTTCATCCGGTACAAGGGGCGGCTATAGCTATAAAAGAAATCAAGACTGTACAGAAGTCTATGGGAAAATGACCCTATTTCTTATTTGATTTATGACCTGAGCAAAAATCAGTTTACCATCTCAATTGTTCATTTCAACTAAATGAAATATAAAGTTCATTTGGTAAACCATATGGGCAACCATATCACCTCAGTTGTACGGAAGGCCCAACAGCGCCTCTACTACCTGAGGAGACTGCGGAGCGCACACATTCCCAGATCTCTGATGTTGAACTTCTACAACTGTGCCATCAGCAGCGTTCTGACGTATGGATTTCTAGTGTGGTTCCCCAGCTGCACCAAGGCCGATCAGCAAGCACTCCAGCGGGTGGTGAAAGAAGCTGGCAGAATTATTGGAACAAGTCTGCCAGAGATCAGTAATATCTTCCCCACTCGCTGTCTGAGGAGGGTGCACAGTATCCTGCGGGACCAACATCACCCTGCGCGCCACCTTTTCCATCTGCTGCCCTCAGGGAGAAGGTACAGGTCTATACAGGCCAGAACATCCAGACTGGCCAACAGCCTGTATCCACAGGCTGTGAGGCTCCTGAACTCTCTGCCCCCCTCTCACGGACAATAACCATATCCAACTTCTTAATAGCAATGAACTGGTCTGCATTGGTGCATCATATCTTTATTCTCTTCCCCCTCCTGCCCCCCCCCCCCCTCTTTCTTAAATAGATAACTATCATATCTGATATCATATCTCACAGTACAATAATATTGAATGGGTTGCATTGTATTTTGTCATGTTTCTCAGGTCTTTGTCTGAATTTCTACGAACATTATTGCTAAGGATTGTCTTATTGCATTGGAGTCACACTGGGTTAAATATGTACACTTGGGTTTTAAGGGGTATTTATTATTTTCTTCTTTTTTTTTGGGTTGTATGGAAGCCCCAAACGCAATTTCATTGTTCTTGACAATGACAATAAATAAATAAATACTAAATACTAAAATATGGCCTCAGTCAGAAGAACACATACAACAAAAAGGGCATGGTACGCTTTAAGGAGCGGTTCCTATTGCATGACCTTTTTCTCTGTTAGATTAGATATTTAGTGTGTAAGTCTGTTGTGTCCATCTTTTATATACAGTCTATGTCCTCTCGTCCTTTGGTTGGCAAGTGGATCAATTGGCAATAATGTCAAGGTTCTCAGCAGCTGACACAGCTGCTCTCTTATGCTTGCACAATTAAAGGCTGTGAATTATTCAGGGCGTGCCGGTCCCATTTGTCCTTTCAAAAATGGATAAATGAACAAACTGTAGCTGCCTTTAGGTTTACAGTTTGGATATGGTTTTAATATAGAATATATAATTCAATATGAATATAGTCAACTGAGACTTTCAAATGACTGAAAAGACAAAAAAATGCATGCAAAATTGCAGAGAGAATATTTAAAAGTGCCACTGAACTTATTATATGCCACCTTGTTACAGACAGAACAATTTACTAAAATTAAATGATCAATAAAAATAACAGACGGCTAAGATAAGTTAAGATAAGATAAGATAACCTTTATTAGTCCCACACGTGGGAAATTTGTTTTGTCACAGCAGGAAGTGGACAGTGCAAAAGTTATGAGGCAAAAATTAGAATACAGGAGATGTGAAAAGAAGGTTGGTTTGCACAGAATTTATTAGGAGCCACGATTTGCTGCAAAGGCTCTGAGGACATCAGCGCTGAAATGCCACCGTATGAGACCCTTCTCTGACATCCTTTCCTTCAACGTGCCGCTCTGCAGGAGGAAGACAGCATGACACCTGAGAGACCCCCCGGTGCAGCACTAACATGTTCGGTCTCAGCCGGCTTCCTCTTACTTTCCTGCAATCAGCTGCTCTCTGGTTCCCTTGTGGTTGTTTTAACAGCCTCACAAAAAAGTCAGCGATGATGAGATAGCAGCATTTTCTATTGGATTCACCCATGCAGTAAATTCCTATATTATTCAGAAAATGTAAGTCAGACAAGGAAGTGATGTTTTCTGATAAAGACGTTGTAAAATAAGAAATGTTATTAGTGGTATAAAATAACCTGCTGTCAAAATGTTTTCCGATCCCTTCGAAACCACTTATCTGGGAATGTCAAAATAAAAGCACCGCTCTGACACATGACAGCTGTGTCGAGTGCATCATTTTTGGGTAAAAATGTCTGAACAAAGTGAGCAGCACATCGCAGCGCTCCTAAGGGAGGAGACTTTAAAACTCGCTTGACAGACGGACTCCCACGGTTACAACCTCCCTCTCTCTGTCAAGTATCCATCTCTCCCCACTGCACAACTGCTGTTGAGCTAACCGGCAGCAATATCACCATGTGAGAGTAAAAAGCAAGACAAAAGTGAGCGCTGATGCCTGGAAAATGGTTACACAATAAAAAAAAATCTCTGTCTGGGGACAAACAGGAACTTCAAAATGAAACAGGAAATTCAGGCGGGCAGACGGAAATATGAAGTCCCCTGAAAATAGCACAAATCTGAAACACAAAGCAATCCGCTGCAGGAAAGAATTGCAAGTTTTATCAGACAAAATTAAAACCCCTGAATAACACCGATCATGCCATTGCACTGCAATGATATGCTGGAAAAATCAGGAGTCCTGGCAACTGAGTGAATGTTATTTAGGAATGAAAACACACAAACTCCCACGATCCAAATCTGATCAAGCATGTGTTGAAAATACTGAAGACTTAACCCACAACCAAGTGGACCAAAAGGCTCCCATGTTTATGACCTGATGGGTCAGAGCTGTTTTGGTGGCACGATGAGGGCCGTACAGTATTGGGCAGGTTGATCTGTGTATTTGATAGGTATGATTCATCCTTAACCTCCACATTTCTTGGCATCTAAAATAGATACAAACACATTGCTTCTGCTTAGCCAAGCTTAGAGTTAAAATCAACTTATAATCTAGCAATGCAAAACGATGCGGGACAAGTACAAACGGCCTCTAAATACGTTTAACGGACCCTCTAATCACATAACAGACACTTCTCTCCACTTCAGAGATCTGACAGACCACCGCAGTCCCAGTGGGGCAGATCAGGGCGGGGAAAAGGGAGGCGGCTGCATCTCTGCGATGGATCTTCTTACAAAAACAGACCCTATTTCTGGAGCAGTTTGTGCCAGAGGTTGGATGGTTTCAGTTCTCCTCAACAAGTTAAAAAAAAATATGTCCGTCTTGTCTAGTTGATCCTTAGACATTGCATGTTACTCAATCAACACATCATGTGATATAAAGCAAAAAAAGGGAAAAACAGGAGGACTGTAGGAGTATAAAAGTGTGAATTAGGACCATAACACAGGAGCTCTCACCAATTTCGATAGTGTGCCAAATGCTTCTGTGTGTGATCTACTATTTGGGGGTGCTGGAGTATAGATCATATGGCAAGGAACAAGAGAGAAAAGAAAATAGGTAGAGCATGAGGATAGTAGATGCTCATATTAAAAATGCTCAGTTTCAAAGAACGCAACAATACAAACTGTGCAAATGATGCCGGTGAACTGAAAGCAGAGGCTTCAAACCTCTCTATGCGCTTGCTTTCAGGCAGTTTGTATTTCCAGTTAAGAATCCGCATGATGTGAAAGCGAGGAGATATCTTTAATATGATCATCTTAGGCATAAAACTCTGGCTATGAACCCAGCAATCTGTTGTTTAAGCCTTCTGAAATCCAGAGGCATCAAGTCAGAAGAAAGCGAGCTTGAAGTGGGAGGAGGAGAGGACAGCAGATGAACTGAGGTGCAGAATTAAGGCCCAGTGTAATAAAAATAGGTAGTCTAAGAATAAGAATACAAATCTGTAAATTAGAATGATAGCTCACCTTAAAAAAGAAAGTGAACTGGTTGATTTTCAGGCAGAAAGCAAAGATGACTGAGTAAGAGATGACACACAGGAGAGGCTGTGACTATGTGTTTGTGACGAAAGGCGATATGGCATAATCTGAAAAAGGTCAGCTGTGGCTAAATATCAAAATCAGTGACATTAAAATTAACATGTTGAATCAAACTGATGTTCAAGGTTGTACAGAGGACAGCGGAATATTGAGGTTTATACTTAATCAATTCTTAACACTATTTTTGAACAGGCCTACCACCCCCATTTATGGTCCCAAGCTGTGGGTAGTGACCAAATGAATAAGACTGCAGATATAAGTAGCTGAAAATAGGTAGACACTTTGCAGGTGTGATAATAAAGCTAGGCTAAGACTAAACAATACGAAGAGTAGCTTAAAAAACTGCATGAATAATTGCAATTGGGCTGGCAGTAGCATGTTATAACGCAGGAGCCAGGCTCATTTTATGTAACTGAGACAGCCAACATAGACCAGAAAGTTCTTCTGTGAAAGACTGATTTTTTTGGCACATTTCTGTGACATACATTACGGCTGCAGCAGGCTTTTTTGTTTATATAGCAGTCTGCTTTTAAAATGTCACATCTGCACTTTATTTATGTGCCATGTTAAAATGTAAAAGACAGAAATCGTTGAGCTGTGTAGAGCTCAGAGGACATGCAGAGTAAGGTAATATTTCACTATGGCCTCATCATTACAAGTGACCTTTTACATGCATGCTAAATTAAAAGTATTGATTATGGCTAATGAAAGCGATTTCATCAAAGTGCAGAAAGCTTGCATGAACTATAGTGCATTGATCATTTGGGCAGTTTCAGACTCCAGGCCACTCTTATGTTCTTTATTGACTACATCTTATATCTTTAAAGTGCATAATTCATCTCATGAATAGAAAAAGAAATACATGTGTTTTTTACATTATATTGACAGGCTAATGAGACCTGCATTCAGCAGAAAGCAGTTCTATAAGCCTGTACATTCATGTTTTATTTAATATACAATCAATAGTAGAGCAGGGCGATATGGCCAAAAATATTTATCACGATATATATTTGAAAATTTGCGATAACGATATAACCGACGATATAATTGATGCGAGACAAAATACAACTCCACAACATTACTAGCGCAAAAAGACAACCTTCCATTTATTTTCACTTAAACAAGAAGCTGGTTTTTATGTACATTAAAGCTTTATAAAAATGTAACAGTGCAAATGCAAATTCCTTGCTGAAAGTTTAACCAAAAGGCATTTCCAGTAGAAATGGGCTGACATATCCTGAGCATAACCATGTATAATATCCACTGAAGTTAAAAATAGGTGCTTTGCAACATTAAACTGCAGTGTGCAGTACGCATTTTTCGGACCATAAGGTGCACGGGATTATAAGGCACATTAAGCGAAACAAAGCAGTCAGATAAATCAAACTTTATTAAACTCATTCTTCTTGCTTCCTCCACTTCTGTACCATTGATTCATTAATGTTGAATTCTCTGGCAGCTGCTCTATTCCCATGTTGCTGCAGTATATTAATGACTAACCTCGTATTGTGGATGGATTATCTCAGTTGTTCTCCTGACTGAAGTTTGGTCCGTTTACAGCATCCTGCCATGCGATTGCATTTGTCTCTAACCATGAAGAACCTTCACGTTAACTTTTATAAGTGGAAAAGTGTTAGTGTTCGTCCTCCAGCTTCACTGTTTATGTTATGCTAACATAGCTGTGTCGCTAGCGATCACGTAGCACATCATTATATACCAGCTAGCCCAACTTCAGTAACCCTACAAACGTCGCTGCTGTTTAGTTTCCTGTCTTCATTTATGTTGGAAGTGATAGCAGAGCTGTACGTTTGATTTTTTTCAGAAATCTCTCAGTCAGAACATGCAATATCATGTTTAGGTAACTAGCGAAACTAGCGAGCTAACTTCCGCTAGCTTCCTGCTAACTTCTAACTCCGTTAAATGTAATAACTTTTGTTTTCATGGATGCCTGGAAGTTAAACTTTATAGTTACACCTGGTAAAGCAGCAATGCTGACCGTTAAAGATGAAAGAATTTAGACAGTTTTTAACTCTAAGTGATGCTGCAGTGTTGTTTGACCTGAAGATACGGAGTTTAGGACCCAGATTACTCCCAGATTTAAGAGCATCTTAGTCCGACAAATATGACAATAACAACGGCCGCTTGCATGTTCTGCAAAAAAATGTGCTTTGTTGTGTATCTGATGGACAAACACCAAACCAGTTCCACATCAGGAAGTTGCACCATTTTTACAAACCAATTCTGGTTCATCTGTTTCACTCAACAATCGGCCATGTGCGTATGAAAACAAAGGCACTGCGCATGCGCGTTTTACTCCCATTCTATCGCGATATTTCATTTTCCTATCGTTGCCTAACATTATACCGGTATTACCGTGAACGGTATAATATGGCCCAGCCCTAATCAATAGCCTCTAAACTGGCTCCACCTGTTGAACTGCTTGTTAACACAAATATCTAATCAGCCAATCACATGGCAGGAACTCAAAGCATTTAGGCATGTAGACATGTGAAAATGACCCACTGCTAAAGTTCAAACTTAACATCAGAATGTGGAAAAAAGGTGATTTAGGTAAGTGTTGGGGTCAGACGTGCTGGTGAGTATTTCAAAAACTGCTGATATGTTTGCACAACCTTTTAACGAATCGTCTAAAAAAAAAGACAAAATATCCACAGTTCTCTGGGCAAAAATCAAAAGAGAGTGGCCAGATTACTTTGGTCTGATAGGAAGGCAATAGTAAGTAGTAGGTATGCAGAAGAGCATCTCTCAATGCACATAGAAGCACTATGGCAGCAGACGACCACACCAGGTGCTACTCCTGTCAGAAAGAACAGCAAAAGGGAGGCTACAATTTGTATGCTGTTTTGACTGGACAGCACAATACTGGAAAATATTGCCTGAACTGATGAGTCTCGATTTCTGCTTGAGCAATCAGATAGCAATGTCAGAATTTGGTGTAAATAACATGAAAGCATGCATTCATCCTTCTTTGTATCAATGGCTGCTTACAATTGGAAGTCACAAATGATGATGACACTTTAAGGCCTCCGTAGCCACCAGATCTCAATCCAACAGACCATCTTTGGGATGTGGTCGAACAGGAGATTGGATCATGAATGTGCAGCCAACAAATCTGCAGCAACTGTGTGCAAAATATGGACCAGCATCTCTGAGAAATGTTTCCAGCAACTGTTGAATCTATACCATAAAGAACTGAAGCAGTTCTGAAGGCGAGCGGCAGTCCAATCCAGGACTTCCTAGTTGTAACTAATAAAGTGGCTGGTGTATTTGTATTGGTGCAGAGGAAACAAGTACTCTGAATATTCAAGTTCTTTCCTGGAAAAAGTGGATGCGATTTCCCCAATAGATCCCATCTGAGCGTTGCACCTTGTTTTTTCTGGAATAAGTAGGCTAAAGCTGAATAATAAATCCACCCCAAAGGCAGCCCGAGTGCGGTGAGAAGAAAAAGTAGCAGAAGAGAACAGTGGCAGTGATTGAAAAGAAATAAAAGAAGAACAGAGAAAGCTATGAAGGCTTCTGGTGCACTGAAGCCTTCCTCATGTCAAATAAAGCCTCATAGGCGAGCGGTAAAAATGAGGCCACATTCCCAGGCTTCTGAATTAAGCAAAGCACTTCCCTGCACACATGGTTAGACATATGTGCCTGCCTCACCCTACCCTCCTCCACACAAATCCTATATTATACAATTTGAGTGTTTCCCCTCAGAGATCAGTTATTTTCAGAAATGACTCCTCAAACTGATCACGACCAGAAAATACTAAGAGCATACGTTAGGGGTCGAGACATATTAGAAACAGAAGTTTCATATTTCTGTGAGGTCTGGCAAATCAAAGATTAGATCACTGGCTGTATTTAGTGCTACCTTGGCAGGGATGCGAGTGGGTCGTGGTGGGTTGCACGAGGCGTCTTCTTTGGGTAGCACCCGGGGGGCAGGGCTTCTGTTATCATGGCAATTAGCTTTTGTATCTGGGGTAATTGTTTCATCCTGCTGGTTCACAGTGGAAGGCACCCGAACAGATCTGAACAACTGATGAGTCATTAAGCACGACCCTGCGTGGCCGGCTCATGACCGTGGATCGGATTGTTAGGCCTTTGTTTCTGTGAAAACTAGATGTCAAAAACACTATTAAAGGACACTAAAGCGTCACAGAAATACACCGTCAGCAGAGATCTGTTGATACAAATGCATGACAAATCTATGACAGAAAAAGAGGTTAGTGAAGGTTAGTTTTCCCTTTAAATTTTCCTGGAATAACACTGCACTGCAAGAAATTTGCATGTTAAATTACAACAATTTCTTCTCCTACTCCCTTGTACTGCTCATAGTAACAACCAGAGGTGTGGACTCGAGTCACATGACTTGGACTCGAGTCAGACTCGAGTCATTAATTTTATGACTTTAGACTTGACTTGAAAAAATGTTCTAAGACTTGTGACTTGACTTGGACTTTTACACCAATGACTTGGGACTTGAATTGGACTTGAACCGGTTTACTTGAAAAGACTTGATATTTTACCCCAAATATAAAATTTAACATGCATATTATATAGAGATTGAAAATGTGACGTCATTCACGGGTAGAACCGCAAAGGATTCTGGGAACTCGTGGCAAGCGGTACTAACGCACGCAGGCTTTCAATTAAAATCAGTTATACAGCGATAAAAAGAAACACAAAAATGTCAAGAAGCTGTTGTATTATTAACTGCAATAGCCGGTCGCATGACAGCCACGGGAAGCCGACGGGTAAAGAGATCGGTTGTTATCGGATTACGTCGTTGAAGAGAAATTGTTCGAGCCGTGTTTCCGAAGTAACAAAGAGGCGACGGATGGCCTGGATTGCAGCCATTCAAAGACCAAATATAACGTCCCAGAACACTCCAGCTCACAGGTTAGTCTGCTCCAAGCATTTACACAAAGGTCAGTCTGCTGTAGTAGTTAATGCGTCATTTTTCTTAACATAATTAGTGATATAGGTTACAAGCAAGTCTGGCGCTGAACAGAAATTGTCGCGCTATGCTCCTTTGTTTATTGTGCATAAATAGTGAATTGTCCTGACACAATATTGCGTTTCGCTTCTGTTATTATGGTACATTGACAAAAACATATACTTTTATTCACAGGATAACACAGGTTTTTTGTATCACTAATTGCCCAGTACGATTACAGCATACAGTATTATTGTCACTGCTACATTTCTGTAACGCGTACCAGAAATTATTTCCACTACTACCCATCCCACTACTACCCATCCGTCGGTAAACTGTACCTGGGCTTGTTGCAGTGACCTGAAGTTACTAAACTTCATGATCGTATGCGCTCACTCCAAGAACCGTATGATTATAAATATGCATATAAATATGCTAAGATGAGATAGCTGACTTCATCTAACTAGCAAATGTTGTCCAGGCTACGTTGGTGATACAGTTTTTTTAAATGTGTATGATATTTTTGTCATGCGATTTTAAAGCCGGTCCTACAACCGCATCCAAGAATAACATGCAGCTTATCTCAGAACCGTCGGTGAAAACTATTCTTGGAGCTAGGTTTAATTGAGCTGCATTTTAAAGAGGTGCAATTTCACAATTTGTGTATATTTTCTAAGTTCACTATTTTGTCATGTGTTGAGAAAAACACAGATTTTAAAATTACATGGTCTAATATTTACATTTAGCATAACTGCAACATTATTTTTTCGTTTGTTTTTTTTAAAGACTCGAAAGGACTTGAAATTCAAAGTTTCAGACTTGTGACTTGACTCGGACTTTTACACCAGTGACTTGAGACTCGACTCTGACTTGCCTGACATTACTTGAGACTTGACTTGAGACTTGAGGATAAAGACTTGAGACTTACTTGAGACTTGCAAAACAATGACTTGGTCCCACCTCTGGTAACAACTACTCTAAGTTGAACTCTGGTTCACGGTGGCCCATTTTTAGCTAAACTATAACACTTTTTTCTCTACACTATTTTTAGGCACGTAATCAACGGGAACCACATCACACGCCCACAACAATCACAGCAAAACTAAAATGACTGCAGTAACCATGACAACACTTCTGAATTAATGACTTGTGCTTAAACATTTCCATCCAATTAGTTCTGTCGTTGGCAGGGGAAAAAAACAGTAATCTACTATAAAAATGTACAGCTCCCTACTGTATATTTTTACATATGTACCACAATAGAGGATACTATTTGAAACTTTGGCCATGGTTAATAATACGGGAGAACTTTTATCTAAAATTAATTAACTAAAAGGAGAAGCAGTGAGACCAAACATAAGACACATGCCATGCTATCATACCCGAGGTCTTTTTCAGCACCTCTGCTTTCCCCCAGCCTTTCACGTCACCATAAATCTCACTTAATTACTCTGTCAACTGTCACATCAGTTATCATTCACTGCAACTTGGAGGTGCCACAAATACAGCTTAATCTATCCAATTAATGAGTTTCATTTCATGCTAATTAAGTAGCCTAAAAAAAACAAAAACCCACCATAACCTCCCGCACAACGAAAGCCAGCCGAGAGAGAATAAAGCACCCAGAGAGGCAGCAGAAGTGATAATTACACAGCTTTATGCATCCCTTGTTGGTGCTGTAGCTAATAAAGAAATGCAGTCAGTGTCAGGGAGATGTTTGGGAAATAAACATTAGTAGCCTCAAGTGAAAAATGTTTCATTCCTGCAGAGGAATTTGCTCCCATATTGGAAATTTGGTTGTAGGAAAGGTCAGGAAGTCAAACAACCAACAGTGCAACCACTGTTGTAAAAGTTTCCATTGAAACATTATTAATTGTAACTACAAGGAGAGACATAACCCACTAACACCATGCACAGTAGCCAGAAATCCACCTCGGTTCTTAGTATCTTCTCGTTAAGGGTGAGGCAGTCAGTCTTATGATGTGATGTGAGGTGCTGCCCCTTTTTTTTCCAAACAGGAAGAGAAATACATAATTATACACCCACACACAGTATATTATGGTACCCATAGTGTACATACACCATTACATGGTAACAGATATTTTTAGTGAAGGGCCAGAAACAGGGACAGAGAGATTGGTTGTAAAGTAAGGATCCAGTTTAGTGTTATTATTATGCTCACAATGAGGATTATAGCCCCCGTGGCTTTAGAGCAGGGCAAAGCCATACATTTAGAGACGGGATGCCACTCTCTCTTTGTGTGTGTGTGTTTAAGTGGGTGAAGGGGTCTGGCTGACAGAAGGAAGAGGTCTGTCTGGATTAGAGACAGAGCATAGCAGGCAGATCATTACCTCACTGCAGCCTTAAATCTAAATTAACCCGGGCTTAACTCTCGTACAAGACCTCTAATCTGCTCCATGGGGGAAAGTAGTGTTCACAGGCACAGGCAGGGAAGGAGGCCCGAGGAACTAAAAACAGCACAAGCTCACTGTGGCTCACACACAGTGTGAAGCTGGGTCACTGGTAACCCGGCAAGCTATACACACTTAGTCTGTTTAAAGGATGCAGTGAGATATGAGGCAGGGGCCAGATTGCAGGGGTTGTAGTAACTGCCGCATGTAACCTAACACTGCTACTAAACTATATGGAGCACAGTCATTAAAAATAAATGAGAGTGACACACACTCACAGAGTTATAATTACAGTGTTTTTGCTGTCTGCATTTTGCCAAGCATGCCAAATCTGACTCTTAAAGGGACCATTTCTGCTTTTCTTTAATGTCCGTCACAGATTTAGTCCCATAATAATGGAAGATTATATCAAATATGGACCACGTTTTTCAAAAAATGAGGGTAAGTGTACAAATAATGCCTACGAGGGAGAAGCTCAGGCTTTAGACTGCTCTAAACAATCTGTATCAGACATGATTTTTTTCACTCTTGTCTCTGTATGATGTCAGTGAGAGCGGATATCCTTAATATATGAGCCCTGGAGCCCCGCCCACATGCTGTTTAGCTCTTTAAATCTCCTTTTACAGAGGGTTGACCAATCGGAAAAAGTGTGGCTTAAAGGGAGAGGAGCTAAACGGGCTTTTTACAGACAGCTGCACCCAGAAAAGGATGGTTTTTGTGTAGCTGTGAAAACACCTTAAGTACTTTTCCTGAGTTCAAGAGTAAAAATATGGAGTTGGAAATCTGAAAAACAAATGTAACATATATTTAATTCTACAGCAGAGGTGTACTTATTCAAAAGACCTTTGAACTCGTGTATCACAGTCCCGCTAAGTAGACAACTAAGACTATTTTAAAGCAACAGCACACAGCCGATTCACAAAGGCTTTCACATCCCAGATCCATCATGTTGTGCCTCACTCTTAATAGATCACAGGGCATTTATCTGACCCCCGCCCCACTCATATACGAATACTGCACAATATTGCAAAATGCAACTAAGCCTAAATGAGAGAGAACAGAGTGATGTGGTCTTAATGGCATTAATTTCAAACTGCATTAATGTGCTTATGTTCTTAGCCAAATGCCCCAGTTGTTCTGTGGAAAAGGTTCAGTTGTTTGAATCCTTCTGCAGCACAATCCTTTTCATTCAGAGCCATGTAAAACATAAACAATGATCAGACAGTTTGCTTATTACACTTGATATCTATATGTTGTATATTTTGTGTACTTGGTGTCCTTCGTCAGTCTGTGTTTCTGCCCCTATCACTGCCACTTCTCTCCCTGTTCATTCAGGTTTAGGTTTAAATGAATATCCTCTACAGGTCAAATAAATAAAATGATTTTAAAATACTCGAGGAGTCAATTAATTATAAGAAAAATAAATAGAAACAGATACACAACTATTGCCTATCTTAAAATATAGAGTTCAGGTCCTGGGTTGGCTGGCTTAGGTAGGTGGCACAAGGCCACTGTGGCACATGAGTTTGATTCCACCCCAGGCTTTTCCTGCATGTTGTTCCCCCTCCTTTCCTATCTGCTTCACTGTCCCAACCACCAATAAACGCTAAAATACCCCCAAATAAATCTTCAATTCAAACCAGACGAAAAGCCAATAATGTGTGTGAAAAATAAGGAGCTATAAATCTACCACGAGGATACATATCCATCTGAGAGGAGTTTGGAGTCGGGGGACAATTTCTGAAGAGCAGTTTAGAATGAATATGAAACAGTACTTTTGTATGAAATGCCCGTTCTTACTTAAAAATTTAACATTGCTCACAATATCGTATGCATTTTCAGTGTTCAGTGCTGCAGCAGACACAACAGGAGTTGCATGTATTAGACGGGAAGTCAGTTTTAAGCAGCGGCTGCACATCTCGTCATAAAATCCTCATTGTCCTTTATTTTCACACCCCCAGCCTCCCCCTTTCGTTCTTCTTCTCCCTCGTGATAACAAGGCAGCCAACAGAGCTGTTTGATCCTACCGCTCTCATTTGGAACATCAGCAGCGACCAAATATCCCTCTTTCTCTCTTTTTCCATGTCTTCCCTCGATCTTTCATCGTCCAGGAGAGAGAGGGGGGAAGTGCACTGGCCTGAAAGGCTGCCTTTCTAGCCGGAAGCTAAGCAGTCTTTAACACGTGTGTGAATTAAACATGTATAGAGCCCTTACAGAGCTCTGCTATTCAGAGATGCTCTGTGTGAAGCTGCAGCGTGTTTAGAATAAAGAAGATGCTCGGCGTCGCATCACGTGCACATGCTGAACCACATCTTTCTGGCAGCATCTCTGGCTTTGATGGGAATGCTGCAATCAGGCGAACAGTCATCAAAACACATCAGAGTCAAAACTTTGCACACTTTTGTGCACTTTTAACATAAAAACAGAGAGCTGATTCATTCCACCTTTATGGCAAAGTTAACATTCTCCATGCACACAATAACTAATCCAAAATAGCCTCCATTCTGTGTCAGTTTGCTGAGGCCAGATTAAGATGACAGATTAGTATTTCAGCTCTGATTAAAATACAGCAGGGAAAGATTTGTCCGTCTGTGCTGCTGGAATATTACAGTGCTTTCTTTGTGGACGATAATCAAACCTCATCGACTAAACAATCAGACTTTTTTTACTCATCCCAAACTATTTTTATCATCTTTGACATCCTTCCTTCATCTTCCTTCCTATCTTCACCCTTCATCCTCACTGACTTACTTACAGGAAGTAGAAATGATCAGACAGACGTCAAACAAAGTGTCAGCACAAACCTGGCAGCGATGTGGCTGTAAAACAATCCCGAGTCACTGACACTCTGAGGAAGGCAGTAACGCAGCGCTTGCAACCGGTGTATGTCCATGCTGGTCAACAGGAAAACAAAACAAAGCAGCAGCAGCAGCAGCAGCAGCGTCACTCTATAACACAAACTCCCTTCTGTGCTGCTGCGTTACATTTAAACTCTAACCTATTAAAAGCGGTTTAATCCTCTCCTGAAAGCCTGCGAGAAATTACGCACAAGAGCAACAGCTGCATGAGTAACTAAAATCATCCACTTAGAAGCGAAATGAGATTTAGAACATTCCCGAGTTCTCGCAGTGCTGCATTCACATCCAGACGGATGGCCCCTCCATCCAGGAACAAAGGCGATGACGGACAGACAGACTGGCAGAGATGAAGTCACTGACCAGCCAGCGATCCCTAACACACGATTGTGAATGTGCGATTGTCACTGAACCTCTGCGCTATTGTTGTACTGAAAACCCAAGGGAGATTACCTCATATCCGTCTCAACCAGCAGCACCCCCCCCTCCCCTAACAAATCCAAACACACACTACAGTTTACTGGACGTATGAAGGGGGGGGGGTCCTGCTGTTATCTCCAACCGCCCCTCCTCCTGACCTGCCGTTGCCATAGCTACCCAAATAAGCCGAGCCCGAATTAACAACCAGTGGTCTATACTGTGGTCAGCTACTATTGACTGGGATGTCCTCCACCTCTGAGGACAGTGGATGAACACTCACGGGGCATGCACATTAACTGGAGGTGGTGTGTGCATGTGTGTGCGTGCATGCGTGTGTATGTGCTAAATGTCCATTAAAAGCTATTGAATAACTCACAAGCTAACGCTCAATCTGGTTTAGATTCCCTGGGTGAGACAGCAAAGGGAGGTGGGGGCATTTTGGAAGGCATCGGTGTTATTGTTGAGCGGAGCGGCAGTATTCGATCCAAATGTAATAAAACCAGAGGTAGAGAACGTTCCCGGTTTGATTCTGGCAAAGGACCCTGTCCACTGTGTGCTGTCCTGCAGGCTACAAATAAACGATCTCCCTCTCAAGCTCTCACACACAAATCCACACAACCTTGGGCTGACAGCAGTCCAGTGTTAAGATGACAGAGCATTACCCTTTGACCTCTCTGGTTCACATGCGCTCGGCTCTAACGGCTGACATCATATGCCGCTCAGAGAGCAAACAACCCAAACGACAGAGACCCACCACCAAGATGCGTGACAGGGCACTCTGTGTCACGTTGACATTGGTTAAACCGGGGTCACGATCAACAGCGATTTGTTATTCAGGGGTAACAGCCATGCCAAGTGAAATTACTCTTGGCTCGTGTGCGGCTCAGATGGCCCAGCTGGACCGCAGGACGTTTCTGTGGCCGGACGGGTAAATGTTAACAAGCTCGATCTGTGGCAGACGAGGCTCTGTTGTGCCCAGAGGAGGAGACACTGCCTGCTCACTAACATTTATAAACTGATAATAGGAAAGAGCTAAACTGCTGCAGGGAAAGTGAGCGCATCGAAAATCAAACATGAAGGCCACATTGTTGCTTAGAAAGAAAAAGACACATTCACAGTGATCATAGGGTGCTATTATTCTTTCTATTTAGGATTTTTCCAATAAATGTATGCCACAGCAAAATAATATTTATTTTAAAAAATAGGACGATAGCAATTAAAGCATAGTGTTGCAATATTTTGCATGACAATATTGTATCGATACAGGGACACCAAATATCTAAATTTTATTAAATTAAATTAAATAGTCTGGGAGTTTTATTACACAGAGGGCTCATCTCATGCATCACCAGCCTGAGTTAATGTTAGCTGAGCAAACTTACATTAAATGAACTGATTAACCATCCAACACTGGACACTAAAATACCTCCTAATCAGAGTAAGCTAATGGCTCAGTCACATGAGGGAAAATAAGACAGGAACATTCTTACCTCTACACAAAAACTTGGCAGCGTTCTGATGATTTTATTGAATTTTTTCACATTTTGTGACCGACTGCAACTATTGGTGACTAAATGGTTTCCCAGAGCTTGAAGTCACTGCACACTCACAAGCACTTTTGATCAAGGTTGCCTTACCTTGTCAGGATCCTGGGTCTCCTGACCCAGCGTTTTTAGTTCTTTTGTGATTTTTGTATTTTGTCGAGTACTTGTGTGATTTATTTTATGGTTTCTAGTTTGCCCCTGTTGTTTTCCTGTGCCCCCTTTTGTTCTGTGTAAAGTCGGCGTTTCTTGGTCTGTGTCTTCGCATGTTTTGAGCTTCTTGTGTTTCAGGATTTCCCTCTGTGTATTATTTATCATCTCTAGTTTTTTGGTTCTTTGCCTTATGGTTATGTCTCTGTGTTTCTTAGTTGCTGTCTCTACCGTGTCAAGTTCGCGTCTCTGTGTTATACTTCCTGTTTTACTTTGAAGGTCCGTGTCTTATATGAATGTGTTCAGCTTACGCTTCCTTGTCTCGTCAGTTCTGATTTCCCCCAGCTGTGCCCTCCTTCTGTGTCTCATTCCCCTCTTTACTTCCCAGTGTATTTAAACCCTGTGTTTCTCTGAGTGTCGTGTCGTCCCTCAAGCTGTGTGTTTCCTCGTGTGCCTCCCTGCAAAGTGTAAGTTTATATTTTCCCTGTGTAGTTTAGTTTTGTATGCTTTTCCCCTGTCAGCAAATAAAGCTGAGTTTTTTGAGTTCATCCCTCGAGTCTGAGTGCCTGCATCTTGGGTCCAACTCCTGCCTGCCACACAGCACTTCCTGACATACCTGATAGATGGCAACCTTTCTGCAGTCGCAGTCTTGGTTGGACTGACTGCAAACACTCAAAGATACAGACAGATTTCCAACGTGTTGCCAGTCTGAAAAAATCTCCACTCAACTGGTTTTATTCTTGTTGGAACAGGAAGGCTGCAGAGCGCAAATGTGAAAGTTAAATGTGAATTTCTGTCCATGTACACAACAGCAGATATATTATTTTCAGTGATTTATCACAGTTAACTGCTGCATCATCACAATCAGATTGCATGTAATAGCCAAACTGACCCCATTCAAATAACTGAAGTGAGATAAAAAAAAAAATATACTAACAGTTAAAATTCGAAATTATAATTTGCAGTTTAAAAAAAGGTGATATTTTATTGCAAAATGTTAAAAATTGCAGTAAATTCTTTTACTGAGGCTTCCAGTGCAGCAGAAGCCTCAATAGGTGAAGTATTGTGATAGTCAAGGGGTGTTTGATGATTCACAACATTACTCTCATATACGCTGAATAAAGACCGACACCAGGGATGCACTAATCATGAAACATGAACAGTTTGCCTGATAGTCAATAGTGTTCCCACACTAACCCCATAATACTGTAACTTATTCATTACTCCTGAGATACCAGTTGCTGTTCCTCTTTCTGTGCCAGGGAAACAGTAACTTAACTGTAGTCACATCTTTTAGCTCGTCATCACACGATGTTTGAGAACAGTGAAATAACTGAAATAACCACCGACACTGGGAAATCTCATCGTACATACAAAGATTCAGGCGGATCATCTGTAATGTGTAAAATCAGCACACTGACCTCCATAATACCATCACTTATTCATTACCCTGTAGATGCCAGTTGGGCCTCAGGCTAACCGACTGTGATCACATACAGTACAATATGGATGGCAACCCCACATTTCACTGTCTTACCCTTCCCCCACCACTCTCCTCCACCTTCTCCAGTCCTCGTCACCGTCACTAATCCTGATCCTTAAAGGGATCCGCCGCTTCCGTTTGGAGAGAAAATACTTTGTAGGTTACACAAACGAGAACACAGGAAGAACAGAGCGAGCGTTAGCCTGTTCAGATTGATTAACATTCTCAGCCGGAGAATAATATACAACCCTGCGGAGCTCGTATTTTTCTTTGTATCCTGTGTCGTTGATGGGAATAAGAATGGGCCGAGGTCTGGACGGTAGAAAAACGGAGCATTAGGTTTGATTTCACAATTTGAGGTTACGTTTTGGACAACTTTTGTTTTTATTTCCACATTACAATCAGAATGACACTGTCATAAATAGTGAGCATACTGTGAGAGATGCTGAGAGATCTTCCCTGTGATGGAGATTACTAGAGTGCACGCGGTCAAGTGTAAACCATCAGTCTTATCTCTTCTGCCCCACTCGGCTCTGTATCTGTATTTGTGCTTTAACAAATCGCCATGACCCGCTCTAATCTGGCAGGGCCACATTATACTGGACTATACCCTCTCTTGAGAGTCTCACTCAATCAGCCAGTCAGATTAACACTTTCTATCTCTTTCTTCTCGACTTCCTTTCTCAAACGCACGCACATGCAACGAGTCAGATGGGATCAGTCCCTGAACAAGAGTAAGCAGCTGAGCAGATTCAATGGCAGGCAGCAAGAAACTCATTCCTTTATTTGCCAGGAAAAGACTGAACCAATGAAAGACTGCTAGAGGGTAACCAATCAGACTTCTCTGCAACAGCTGGCTCCAAAGAATCACAGGCAGAGGGGTGGAAAAAAGGAAAGGAGAGAAAGTCAGCAACTCCTGGAGGAGATTTTTTTCCAAGCTTTTCCTCCAATTCAACATATTCAGCGGCATGTCGGGCTTGGTGAAATAGGGGTTTTTCTTGCAGGCGCACAATTCTGTTTCAAGGAGCAAACAGATTGTGTGGTCTGAAAGCTGAGCCAGGCTTCAAACAGAAACACCACAGAGTGAAGGAGGCTACATCATTACCGCACAACCCAAAGCCAACCTTAGCTTTACTCACACAACTCCAAAAACACAGAGAAGAGACGATCACTGATGAGTCATTTTGCCTTACCCGAAGTCGTCCAGGGAATACATGTCGCAGGAGAAGAGGGCACAGTCCTCGAGCACGGGATGGAAGGAAGTAGAAAAAAGGGAGATTATGGAGGAGAGGGGGAAATGTCAACCTTGAGAAGAGAGAGCAATACGCATGCTGTCCAACTCTGCTGCAGTCAACTCAGTCTTTCCCCTCTTCACATCCCTCTAAAAAAGTTTAAAAAAAGAGAAAAAATCTACTACGCCAGCAAGGCAGTCATGAGCATGAGACACAGAGAGAGTAGGAGGGAAGGAGTGAGCGAGAGAGATGAGGAGTGTTGCAACAGAGTAAGGGAATGCAAGAGAGAGAGAGAGAACATGTGACCAGCGCAGACCAGTCACCTCCCTCTGCTTCGGGGACCGAGTCGTCGTCTTTCAACCTCCGAGGAATAATTTCCACTGGATGGAAATTACATGTTAGCCTGTATTGGAAACAGGAGCGCTTTTACACTCCCCTTTCTATACCGGAGCTTTAAATAGATTCTGCATGTCAGCCTTTTATCACTAATTAACTACAGAAGAGGAAACAACAGCAACAGTTCATTCATTCAGCTCAGATATCATAATGGACACAACATTCCCGTTCTCTGCAGGAACAACAGAGCGTAACGAGCAACAAAAGTTTCCCCGATGTGGCGTAATATTCGCGGCATCCCTGTGGCTTTTATCAGAATTCGCCCTCCAACGCCGGTCCATCTGGCAGGAGCAAACTTAAAGGCTTTTAAGCTTCTTTGCAGCAGTGAGCCGAGGTGTAGGAAACAAACAAAGAGCGATTCACTGAAAGATTAGGAAGCTTTATGGATTTAAGAAAATAGCCAGAAACACACAACGGATCCGGGGTTCTAAAGTGGCACCCAGAAGGTCTGAGTTCATGTGCATCCAGGATTAGTGACATTCGGCTGAGGCCTAAGCGAAAACTTTCAAGCAGACTTTGAACTCCACAACAAACAGAAAAAAAGTGTTAAAATGTTGTTACTGCAAGTAAATACAGGGCCAGATACCAATACTGATACCAGAACTTTTAACCTTTAAGAAGAGAGCAGCGTGTCTTGATTTATAAGATGAATCATTGTCATCAGTTTGCTGATTTTGAAGACATTTTAATGATTACTAAATCACGGTGATTTTTACTTTCCACAGTAATGAGTTCACACAAAAAACTCCACTTTTCAGCTTTTATTGTATTTCATGTAAGAATTATTTAACACAATCCAGGGGGCTACATACTGAACTTAGAGGATAGAAAAGTATCGTCCATATTGATTGATTACTTTTGGAGAGTTAATATTGATCTGATACCAATACCAGCCTTGGAATTGATACTAATCAATATTTGGATCTAGCGAAACCCTTGGGGAGTGAAAATGGAGAGACTAAAGGTTAGGCTGAACCTGTTTGACCTCCACCACGCCAAAGGACACAGCCTTATGGATGATGTACAGGAGCAGATAGAAAACAACCAGATAAGGGTAGATTCATAAAGGACTGCCATGTGAGAGTCAATTAATCATTTGTGATATTCAGTTGTCACTATTACTGCTAGCTAAAAGCCATTTTCCTTTCCCCTGAAATCCAGGCTTTATCATTGTATCACAAATGGGAGCGCTGTGGCTGCGGTGATGCCGTCTCTCGTGGAGCTGCTCTCTGATCAGCTCAGAGGGCAGCAGCCTGCAGTAGGAGGCATAACTCAGCGTTTTACCTTGCAGTGAGTGCACTCGCTCTTTCTACTTTTTGCACAGTGAATCACCACAACGAGCCCTTCAGAAATAATCCTGTCCTATAATAGCAATGGACAGACGCCTACATGCACGCTCACGGTTCTTCCTCCCAATCCACTCTGCCTACTCGTAACACGCACGCACAAGCATGCAGAAACAGCCAGGTCTAGACTGACGGTAGAGAAGAAGCGCCCCTTAATGAAATCTCTAAAAATAACTCCACTCTCGTGTGTACACTTATGTGCAAGTGCATGGGCATCCACATACATGAATGCATGCGCACCCTCACATAAATGCAGCAAATGGAAGCGGCGAGGTTGAACAAATGGGCCCATTGAATGTAATTCTTTTTTTTTTTTTTTCCTTTAACCCTGCAAAAATAAAAGCCAGGTCGCCCCTCGCTGATGCTTTGTGGAGATTTAAGACTTCCCTTTTGGGCCTGAGTCAAAGAGCAGATCTGCCTCGGGTGAAGACAAACACACAGGATGGGATACAAGCAGCGTTGCTTTACAGAAAAAGAGGAAACGGCGTGCTCATCTGACTGGACTGGAAGATATGAATCTTGCATGTTTACGTCTTGGAGCAGCTGAGCCACTGGCTTTGTGCTGGGTGAGGTTACAGGATGACGGTGAATTATTGGGACTGGAAATAAAAAAACAGAAGCACTTCACAAATATGATTTATCCCATTTTTTGTTCCCTTTCTCTCTCTTTTTCCTTTTCCTTTTTGATTCCACAGACTCTCAGCAGACTCTCTCACAAAGATACAGACCAACACCGGTAGCTACAGGAAAAGCAGAGCGAGAGTGCACTGTATCTGAGGAGAGCTGTCAGAGTAAATCTGAGGCTGTAAAACGGAATGGTGCAGGCTGACTGCAGCTACGGAGACATGAAGGAGTCAAACTAAGGCAGGAAGGGGGAAACATAAAAGGACTGCTTCATAAATAGCACAGAGTATAAAGACTGCTGCTCCTCCTGCTGAAGAAGAAGATCTGGGCCTCAGCGCGTTCTGCATACCAGCACAACCAGGAAAGGGCTCAAAATACCGCCCATAAGCTCAGATGTAGAATGACTTCAAAAAGAGCCACAGACTGGATAGTATGCATATATGCAACCATCATGGTTTCTGTAGGTGTATATGGGAAGTGGGTGAGGGGGTGGGGGTCTGTTAACCTGCCTAGCAACCACCGGAATAAACACCCTCCTCCTCCTCTTGCCACGGTTATAAGCACCCTCATTTATCCTGTCCCCCACCCACCACACCAACACACTCCCCTCCTGCAGCCACTCACCCCGGCGGTGCATCAATCACATTTAACGAAAGCAGTATTTTATTATTTTTTTTATCATTTCACCGGGTGCACCCGAATTGCTTATGTAGGGAAATACATGATGCTGTCGTTTCCATGACAACATCAACCTGGCCTGAATCCTGCCTTCAATGCGCTGGGTGGGTCCGGCGGTGACAAAGAAGGGGGTGGAGGGGGGTGGAAAGCGGAGAAGTCATTTCGATAATTCGCCATTTAACAATATGACATAAAAGCGCACAGTTAAAGGGCGCACGTATGGAAGGTGGGTGAAGGGGATGAGGCCGGGTGGGTGGGCACCCGGAGGAAAAACTGGCAATAAAATATGAGAAGATGCTGCAGTTATTCAGTAAATGATCATTCCAGCGAGGTTATTGTGGAAATGCAGATGTAGCCCCGGAGAGGGCTCCGTGTCGCTGCGCATCTGCCATGACAGCGCACGATACGGTGCTTACCTCATTTTCCTCCTCTTTTATTCAACCGGGGCTGATGGCACTGATGAGGCTGCTCAATACGTCCCGCTATTATTTCAGTATATACCCTCGTGTGAGGCTCGGAGCAGCCCGCCGGCCTCCACCTTGTGTCCTCTCTGCGCGTCTGTGGCGATATCACAGGCTGAGGATGGGTCGTGAAACGCTAAGCGACAACCCGAGCGTTTTCTTCCATCCGCTTTGTGCTCCGTTGTCTCTGCTCTCCGCACGCGCTGCTGCTTACGCCGCGTGTCCTTAAGTCCATGTTCAGTCGGTGCTCGCGCTCGGTAGAAGACGGTGAACCGTGGTCGTCAGCCGCCTCCTTCATGCCATATTTTCTTCCCATTCGGAGTGTTTTGGTGAGATGGACAGATTTTGGGGAAAATGCTAATACGGCGTGCAAAGGGAGAGGGGAGGGGGTGCGAGCCGACCGGCTCAATGCTGCCCACCTGCGGCCAAGACGCACACATGCAGGGAACTGACGCCCCCTAAGTACCCCACCCGTCAGAGTCTCAGCAGGCAAACAAGTAGTCTGGTCTAGCCCCACATGAGCCAAAAATAAAGCTAACTAAACAAATGATTGTTAGTAAACACACACACACACACACACACACACACACACACACACACACACACACACACACAAATTTATATTTATTTTGATTTGCTTGTGTATTTCTTTACCGTTTAATTAAACCTCTATTTATTCGTCTTCCAATTTGATTTTACATTCTATTTATTGATTTACGCATCAGGGCTCGCAAAATCGCTAGCCCGACGTCCTGGAGGTAGCGATATCTCTGGTCGGGCGACCACAATCTATCTCAGCCCTGCATCATTGCATTTACATGATTATTTTCTTAAAATATTTTTTTGCTTTTTACATTTCTTTTATTAATTTCTATTGAATTTTTTCCAACTATTTTATGAGGTCAGCTTTGTTCTTTCTAACTAACCTCAGGCTCTTAACAGAAATTACTCCCTCGAATAGTTGCTATAGAGAACTGAGGTGCTTGGCTGGTGTGGTGGAAAATAATTGTCTTAATGTACTACTACCAAGTTTACTACCAAGTCATCAGGTCATATGTTAGTCAAGAGAATCCTCACTGGTAGTCTCTTCAATCACTCACAAGTTGAGAAAAACTTATGTGAGGTTCCGCTCACTTTGCATCCCCAGTGTTTATTTCTCCCGTAGTTGCCTGAAGTTATCACGCTGCTGTGAAGTGCTTCCAGTGTGGACACAGCATTAGATCCCTGAAGGTTCTTATCTATATCAGATCTTATGATATTGTCACGTTGTCTAGCAACCACCTTTCAGTGGGCTAAAATGATCTGTTTTAAGAATTTATGCACGCACAATGCCTTATTAAAGCACACTGTCCTTTTTAATTTTACGACAGTGGCATCCTGTTTACCTCCACAAAACTTCAACCGTGCATTATGCATTATGATATCATGAGGTTGCTCAGCAACCACCTACCAATGGGCTACAATGAATGATTTTTTCCATTTCTATACTTAGAAGACCTTAAAAGGGATTGTCTCATTTTCTTTTCGTGACCTATAGCAAAACACAACAAAGAATACTGGAGCTTGTACATGTACCAGTTACATTTATATTAGCATTGAATTTATTATCCAATTATTAATTATTAATTTATGTATTAATTATTTTATGTTGCATTTAATTCCACCTTTTATTTTTATATATATATATATATATATATATATATATATATATATATATATATATATATATATATATATATATATATATATATATATATATATATATATATATATATATATATATATATTTTTTTTTTTTTTTTAATATATTATTATTATTATTATTATTATTTTTATTTATTTATTTTTGATTTGGGCAATTTTAGCCCTCCAGGGTGTCTACAGGAACTACAAATGTTGTATTCTGCTTTAGAGTGAAATGTTGTTGTCATTTTTTTTGTTTTTTGTTTTTACAACTAACTGATTTCAATTTCCACTCTATAGTCCCTGTGAGTGGATTTCCTTTGTTAGAATTTTCAATAAAACAAAAGCCACATGTCAAAGAAAGAATTAAACAAATAAAAAAGAGAAAAGTGAAAAATATAAGACAAAACATCATTTGTATTTCATCATTTACTTCCAGAGAGATTTTAATGTTCAATGGTATTTTGCAGCCCCAAGTGTTAAAGTGGTAAGACAAATAAATGTTACATTCACTCTGTAGAGTGGCAGCTTTAAATCACTGTTGTTAAAAGATCTGAAATTTTCCTGATAAAAGGACATAAACCGATAAAACAATCAGCCAGCCTTCAGGATTTTTAAACCACCTCAGTGTGCCTCATAACAGCAGCAGCTATGTTCACACTAAAATCAGCTAAACCCCAACCAATTATCACGTAAAAAAAAGTCCCATTTACTCATGCACGTGTGCTCATTTGGCTTTTCTGTTAACCATAAGGAGTGTGACATGCTACACATCGTACCACTGATCGGATGGCAGACAGCTTTAAAGCCTGAGAGCAGACATTGGTTTATGAAAAGCTCCAGTAAGTGCTAAATGTTAATTAGCTTAATAGACCTGCTGTATTTTTTTTTTTAAAATCAGGCAGAAGCAGTGCATTATAGAAAAAAACCCCAAAAAACATCTCAACAGTTCTGTTAAATACCTTGCCAGTGACTGATGGCGCACAGCTGAGAAGCACATCAGACAGTTACAGTGTAATGGTCTCATTCTTCCCCTTCATAAACTGATGTAGGTACAATAAAAAGTGGAAAGACACAGATTTGAAAGGGCTTCACATCACTGAAAACCTCAGCATACGCTTCATTTTGATTCTCCTTGCACTCCAGGAAAAAGTCAGAGAAACCTAGCAAACCAAAATAGTGTATATTTCACCCACAACGTCCTCAGATCAGTTTCAAGCTTTTTAGTACATCTACCGATCTAAACAGAGATTTATTGCAGGAAAAAGGGTCAAAGGAAATCAAGCTGGCAGTGAAGGATTTTACACACAATCAATAAATAATAGGAAAGGGGTCCTGTGTAAAGAGATGGAAGCACAAACAATTTGAATATGTTCAAATAAATTTCTTATTAGATCCTTCTGGTTTTAAATAGTGGGTAACAACCTCCTCACTCACAGTATCCTCCTCAGTCCCACAAAACCAACAAAGCAATAATGGCTGAACAAAAGTTGGATCTAATATTAACCGTTAATGAGACGTTTGGATATTTTAGTGAGATGTTTTTTCAGAGACTCTTTCTGATGTGACAGTGTTAACAAAACGGGGAAGGGCCTTGCTTCACTAGTGCTTTCCTGAGTTGTTAAATACAAAATAAAAGTTTGACAATTAGAAAAAAATCACACTGTATTTCTTTCTGTGCACAGTTTTTGTTGCAGTGTTCTCGGATCTCCAGTTCAGTCTGGAGGGGCTCTGAAAGGCAGCAAAACAAACCTCTTCAGTCCATTATCTGGTGGCAGGAGTGTGTACTACACAAGGACAGTGAAGCCAAACTGTAAAAACGCACCCATCGGGTCAGACAGGGCCTTTGGTTTTCGCATTGATCCGTTTGATTTGTTTTGTTTAATGTCGCTGGGTGCAAGGCTACAGTACGCGAGGGGGAGATTTCTTTTCTTTTTACATGTAGTGCGGAGACAGAGAAAGGGGGAAATAAGAGGATTTTTGTCTTTCAAGCAGGCGCATGTCAGACCCCCGACAGTTTGTCGCAGTTAGGATCTGTGTGTGGATCGGGGAAAGGAAACCTCAGGTCAAAAAGTTTCTCTTCAATCAAAACCACTTCAGTTAATTCAGATCCACATCTGTGTTAGCGTATGAGTTCGTTTCAGTTTGGTTTGGTTCAGTTTAGTGCAGTTTGGTTCACTTTGCTTCAGCCGCAGCAGCAGCAGCAGCGAGAAGCTGGACAGTATCCATTTCTGTGCTCGCTCAGACTATCCTCCACTGCATCACGCTCATGTCCTTCCCACCTGTCGACACCAGGTAGCTGTCATCATACAGGAAGGTTACATTGGTCACGTGACTGCTGTGGCCACCGTAAACATGGCTGGGAGCCTGGAAAGAAACAAAAACAACACTGTTTTTCGATACTGAGCCGAATATCCTGCTTAACATCACCGTGAGCAGCATCTCACCCTGAACTGTGAGCAGGGGTATGAGAAGAGGTGGACCTTCCCAAAGTCGTCTCCGGTAACCAGGAGGCTCTTATCGTTGGATCTGCACACGGCGTTGATGTCGGTGCCGTCTGAGCCGTCGGGCCACAGGCCTGGGGAAGCAGAGGGCGCCGGAAATGTCTACTGAATGCACAATTAAACACCAACATACACGTAAAGAGGGAGATCAAAGGATCCGCCGCTTACCAAAGACCTGGAAGCCCAGAGTGCAGGTGTGGGTGGCCCACTCAATATCTCTGGTTGTCTCCACGCTGACCACCTGTTTACACACTGATGGGATCCCTGAGGAAACAAATACAAAGCAAATACAAAACAGGTCTTAGCGTGGCTTAGAATGGGTGCTGTTGGGCATGCCAACTCCAAATTACTGTGACTGAAAACTTTACACTCAACATCTTACGAAACTAACTACCGTAAGATTGCTCAAATGCACAACCAAGTTTGTGCTCTCCTGCTACCTCAGAGCAGGTTGTGAACACAGTTTTGCACAGTGACTAGTTTCATGAATGCATGAAAGGGGAAAAATCATTTTAGGCCAACTTTACTAGATTTCGTGGCATTTTTAAGGATTATATCAATCCTAAAGGAAACCTGAGGATAAGTGACTTACAGTACAGTATCTCATAGTCGCCGGAATTTGATACCAGGTACTGAGAGTCCACAGACCAGTCCAGATGAGTGATGAAACTGGAGTGACCCTGGGAGAAGTTAGAAAAGTTTAAAAATGCATCTCAGACACACACAGCAACACACACTTCACAGTATTTTCAGAGTGGAGTCAGTATGGGTATCCAAGAACTATAAATAATCCTAGAAATGTTGATGCATAGTCTCAGCAGGGTATGACTCTGGGGGTTGTTATTTATGACTTTGCCGGTTCTCTGTAAACACACATCCAGAAAGCACTGAAATGCAGAACTGAGGAGGGAGCTAAAGATAAAGGTGAAGCAGAAAGGAACTTGAAATAAAGGATGAGGGGGATTATAAATACAGGTGCTCACCGAGCACTTCCCCACTCGACTGTACTTCCTCCCATTTTCTGCCACAGCGTAGATATAGATGTAGTTGTCGTGGGATCCGATGGCCAGGAAGTTACCATCTATATAAGATGAAGAAAAGAGGAACATTAGAGGTCATAAAATGAAATATAAATTAAAAAACAGGTTTGCAGATGGCAAATAATTAACTAGACTGTTGTAGATGGATATCCACTGTGAGGAGGCAGGCGATACATCTGATGCTGCAGGTATAGCAGATGTTCATTACCTAATATAGGAAAATATGGATCAAAGCATTCTCACACTCTTGGCAGAATATCAGATATTTGCAAAATTCATTTAAAACAAAATAATCTAATGTAATTGTTGAATGTATATATTAGTGCTGGTAGCGTTAATCTCGTTAAAATGACGTTTAACTGCATTAATGCAGCAAATCTCCGTTAGCGAGTTAACGCCGATCACCCCGTGCGGGGCTGCACGGCGTCAACGTGTTAGCGCAGTTAGCTGGTTGTATTAACCTTTTGGTTTTTATAACAATATTACTTGGTAATTCATATACACTCACTGATCACTTCATTAGGTACACCTGTTCCACTTCTTGTTAACAAGAAGGCTATAATTAGCCAATCACATGGCAGCATCTCAGTCATTTAGGCATGTAGACATGGTCAAGACTGCTGAAGTTCAATCTGAGCACCAGACTGGAGAAGAAGGGTGATTTATGTGACTGTTGGTGCCAGGCAGGAGTGTTTCGAAACTGCTGACGTGGGATTTTCCCACACAACCATCTCCAGGGTTTACAGAGAATGGTTGGAAAAGGAGAAAATATCCAGCGAGCAGCAGTTCTCTGGGCGAAAGTGCATTTTTGATGCCAAAGGTCAGAGAAGAATGGCCAGACTGCTTTAAGCTTAAGCGGATTTCACATAAACAATATAACAGCAGGGATCCACCCTGCCCTGTATTTTTGGTTCAGGCTGATTCTGGTGTAATAGTACTGGGGATATTTTCTTGGCATCCTTTAGTACCAAGTGATCATTGTTTAAACTCCACAAATGACCATGTCCATCGCTTTATGACCACAGTGAACCCATCGTCTGATAGCTGCAAGACAATGTGCCATGTCACAACACTCAAACTGGCTTTGAGTTCACCGTATTCAAACGGCCTCCACAGTCACCAGCTCTCAATGAAGTAGAGCACCTTTGGGACAGGATGGAACGTGATATTTGCTATCATGTCAGTATGTTTCCAGCTCATTGTTGAATCGATGCCGCAAACAATTAAGCCTGTTCTGGAGGCAAAATGGGGTCGAAGAGAGGTGTACCTAATAAAGTGGCTCATGAGTATATGACTTCTTTTGTTTTGATTTTGGCAGTTTTAGCTCTCTTCAATCAACATAAACTACAACACATGCAAGTCTTCTGTGTAGTCTTCTTAATTTTCCTAACATTAATACACAAACATGAGATTAACACCATACCTGGCCCATAGCGCATAACCGACAGCTGCTCATTCCCATCTGTGTGCATTGTGACTAAATCCTTAGAGTCTGTGTCCAGTACCAGCCACCTGCAGGATTGATGACAGAACCAATCAAAATCTTACAAATACTTTTTTTTAGCTGTAAAGTAAAGGCTGTATCTCTTAACCAAGCGCATTGGCACTAAATGCTTTTTGGTGATGGTGTCTATACCTGCCCGTCTGGGTTCCTACAGCAACCACAGCTCCAGAAGGATGGAAACCTGCTGACTGTGCAGCATCCTGTGAGAAGAAGAAAGAATATGACATTTAAAGTCCACCCCTTCACTCATTAATGGGTTTTGATTATTGTTACCTCACTATGCAGATTCACTTGTGTGCAGCTTTTACGTTTATCTCCTGGTTTCACTGCTTGCCTTAAATTTAAGATGCGTTTGGTACATATGAGCATGATTTTGTGAGCTCTACTTTTGTAGTCTACAGTGCGCAGACATTGAAAATGATGATCTCAGTCATGTAGAAGATGTATACCATCATGCTAATCAAAATCGGAATCAGTTAAGCACTTCACATCTCACTCGTATGACTGGGATCACACATATAAATTGATTTCTTTAGCAAGAGAGAAGAAATAGATGCAATAGAAAAAGAAGATTTATTTTTTACTGAATTGTGTTATGAAATGTATTTGGAGGGAATCTTTAATGTGATCAATAATTCAAATAATCCAAATTTATATAAAGTATAAATAATGTTATGCTGATAGCTTTGCTGTAAATTTGTACATGCACTTTTGCTACTTGATGTCCTGTTTATTCTAATAGACATAAAAATGATCTTCATATGTTTGCTGTGTAATTCCAGTGACTGACCCCAGGGGCCAGTGTTGCCTAAACTTACTTCCAGGCTCTTGGACCAGATCAGCTGATGGGAGCTTGAGTCCCACAGACAGACCTGCCTGTCATACCCACAGGTCAGGAACTGAGGTTTCCAGGGATGGATGGCTAAACCCCACAACTCATCAGTGTGACCCTGCAGAAAAGAAGAGAAAGAAAGAGAAAGAAACAAAGCTGATAAAACTAATCAGCAAACTACTGTTTTGGGGTTGTGCAAAGCATTTGAACACATCCTGTTGTAACTTAATCAAACACATTCATTTATTCATTAAAATTTGATTTTCATCTGCATGAACTTGAGATGAGCTAGTAGTAGGTTCTAAGGAAAGGAAGAAGAAGGAACCCTCCTATTGGACAGCCAATGTAGAGATAAACCTGACTGCTGCATGTACCTGTGTAATGGGCATGAACTCTCCATCCAAACTGCCTTTCAAAACAAAGTTCTTTGTGGTCCCGATGAGCACACTCTCCCCTCTGCCCTCTGCTATAGTCCGGATGGGACCAAACAACTCAGGCACCTGTAGAGAAAAAGCAGCGATTATGCACAGCACCGCTTCACCTGGAACCTAACAGCTGCCTCAGGCAAGACAAGCTAATTTATAATAATAATACAGTCAATGTGAACCCCGAGTGTCATTGCTATAAATGCCTGTGAATCTCTTTGAAAGCACAAATCCATCTTATCCTCTGTAATATTTATAATAAGATGCAGTATTCAGAATGCATAGTCAGCCGCCTCAGGCATGCATGCAAATTCTGGCTAATATTCCAGACTGAGACCTACTTGGAGGAAGGTGCTTGATATTCAGCTTAACATTTTATTAATACATCTTAACAGTGTGTGCTTCTGGTGCATCATTAAGAGCTATAGAGCTGAGCAACTAAGCATTAAAAACCCAAGGATTCTGTCAAATGCTTAACAGCATGACTAGTGTACCCCATCTGTAAAATTATGTGTAATTTATAAACTTTGCATTTGCCTCAGAGCGTTTATGCTTTCTCACCTCCACCGTTTGTGTCTGCTGGTAGCTGCTGTCCCAGGAAATGAGCCTGCGGTCTTTCCCCCCAGACACCAGAGTGCCGTTCCTCAGCATGCACAGAGCAAAGATGCTGCCTTCGTGAGCTCCTTGGATGACGTGGCTGATGCGATTAGTGCCTGCACAATGAAGATGGGACAGAGAAGGGCGTAAAGGTCGACTGTACGCAGAGGGAAGTTAAACTGACAGAGACAGATGGTGTGATGAAGGTATAAAACTGTAAGACTGCACATCTCCTGCACCTTTTTTTCCTTTTATATAAAACAGTTCAGATTGAGACACATCTTTGACTCCTAGTCTCCTGATTCCACCACCACAGTGACGCACCTTCGAGCTTATAACCACAAAATCCTTCGCAGACAGAATCATTATTGTTTTTTTTCGTTGTGCTTCTGACGCACACTTCTTCTGTGAAAGCACACAGCTTTTTCTATTTTTGACCACACCCCTATTTTCAGCCGTGGTACGCTCTCTTTCTCTGCAGACTCACTCACTGTGTACACCCTACAGACATGATCCTTTTCACAGGCGAGCGTGAAACAGTCGAGTACCTTTTCCCCACACCAGGATGTTCCCACTCGAGTCTCCGGTTATAGCGTCTCCATTTTCCGCGAAGGTCACGCACAACACAAACTTGGGCTTCTCTTGTTTCTGCAGTAAACACAAGAACATACATGAACTGAATTTTGCTCAGCTACCCCCAAATTTCTATATATAGCAACGCAACAACTCATGACGTTACATACTGTCATGACTCTAGATGTGAATATGCTTCCTAACATGTGAGGAACAGTCCTACCTCAAACAGTCCCTGCTTCTTGACCAGCATGCCTTTCTCCAGGTTCCAGAAATATAGATGGGACTTGCCACACGTCACCACGATGTTGCTGTCTGTGGGGTGAAAGTCCGCAGCAAACACCGACTCGTTGGAGCACTGAGCCAAAACACGTGGAAAAAAAAAGAAAAGAAAGAATGAAGCTCAGGAGAAACATTAAACACTGAGCCTACTGAGGCAATCACACCCAAACACAAACACAAAGAAATCACACAATACATGTGCAGATACCTTAACTTCAGCCAGTCTGTCCTCTTTCTGCCAGTCCCACACAGAGAGGACGTGGTCGTTGGAGTCGTCGACGACACAAAGTGTGTTTCCTCCGTTCTGACATTAAAAATGTTTTGAAAATAAAGAGGTTAATTTTACAGAGAACTGGAACTGTCAAAATAAAAAATGAATAAAGTAATAAATGGACTCAATAAATAAATGATCAATTCATTAAATGTAATAAAAACATATTAAAAATTAATGTAGCCAATGAATAATTTAAGACTAATTTACTGACAGTATTAATTTTTACTAGATTATCTGAGTGCTTGAACTATATATTGTGAGCTTGGCACTGATAAACCAACAGAGGTGAAGTTAACCTCCGACCTGCTGTGAATGACAGCGCCTGTCCTTGCAGTAGAAATGAAGAATTAATTAAATATAGAACAAACTAAATGGGAAACCAAGGTTAATAAAAAACAAAAGAAATTTAAACAAAATATGAACTTATGTCACAATTTATACATCAGTTCATGCAGTTTGTGACACTGTAATTAATTTATGAAGTCACTAATTTATTTATTTAAGTGTGTCAGAGGGGGTTTCCTCACCGACTTGGAGAAAGCCAAGCAGACGAGCGCTCTGTCAAAGAAGCCGGTGCCCAGAACATGGAGGGTGTTGAGGCTGACGGAGTCCCACACACGAACGTGAGGAGCCAGCTGCTGCCAGACAGGGAGTGCACACAACCATCGGCACAACACATCAGTTTGATGTGACGTACGGCTTGAAGAAGCAAATTCACTGAGAAAAATGCACTCGCTGGCCACTTTATTAGATACAGCTCAGCTGCTTATTAATGCAAATATCTAATCAGCCAGGGTTACGCTAGTTTCTTGAACACGGCGATGAGTTCACTGCTCACAAATGCTCTCCACAGCCACCAGATCTCCACCACAACCCAAAGGCTGTTTAGGTTGCATCATGGCTGTGCTCCAACATTTCTGCAGCATCTGTGTGATGTTATCATGTCAACATGAACCAACATCTTTGAGAAATGTTTCCATAGACAATTAAAGCAGTTTGGAAGGAAAAAAGGGGTCCAACTCTGTAAGAGTAAGGTGTACCTAAAAAAGTGACCGCTGGATGCAGGAACTCTCTGCCAGAATTAGGTAAATCTGTTCCTTCAAGAAAATAGAATTTACACCCAAACACAATAAATCAAAAATGATAACAGATAACTTGATAAAACATAAGGAGCAGATCTCACTTACTTTTCCGTCTGAGGAGGTGCCCGCCACCTGCCCAGTTGCTATGGTGATTTTATCAGGGTGGACAGCCAGGCTGGTGGAGAGAAAGATGTGAAAAGTAGACGTGAAAACAGGCTTTTTGACATCAAAGGACCGTTTGAATAAAGATGAGCCATGTGCTCCCAGGACATGAAAGGCCGCTTTTGGTGAGTGAGATTTTTAAAGATATGAATATGATATTCGCTGTAGCTACCACACGCTGTCTGCGTCAAACTGTGGAGGGAAATTAAACATATTAAGATGAATTCCTTTGGGGGCTTTGGCGGTGCAGCACCACTCGCAGGAAGTTCAAACACTTTGTCTTAAAAGGAGCGAGAATCTCTCTGATTCATCCTCTGATCTGTAATCCAAACTGGTGATTAATAAGATGAACTTTTATTAACCTCAGCGTGTGATAACATAATCATGGCAGTGACTGCTCAAGGTTACTCTCACTGCACTCCGAGCTTTCCTACAAATATACTTTCAGCCTTGTGCCTGAATGCAACACTTGAGTGCACCTGTTACTTCGCCTGCTGTAGTTACATGAGTCAGTTGTGTATTTGTCAGGGATAGGAGATACAAAAGGAGCAAAGAGATGAGAGCGAGATTAAAGACTCGATCTGGGCTGCTGACGTCTCTTACCATTTGATGTCGTCTGTGTGTCCGGTGTAGTGTCTCTGCAACCGCTCGTCCACGTTAAACAGGACGACCACGGAGGCGATGAAATACACCGTTTCTCCAGTGGGGAGCAAGTAAAGGTTGGAGCGACAGTCTCGACCACGGTAGCCATAGCTGAACAAGAAAGCGGTCAAGGAATGAAAGAAAGGAAAACCCTAAATGGGTCTATAACACATGTTTTGCTCTGTTTTCTTTAATCACAAACAGCTATGTGCTTTCATTTGTGTAGCATTCATAAATTTAAACTGTGTGGATTAAAACTGAGATCAGGAGAAGCAAAAATAATAGACTATAAAATTAGCTTTGCATGATTCATAGTGAAAAGGAATCCTTTGTCTTCATTCTTTTCATTTCATCCACTGAGTGAGCTAATCTCGCCTTTCTTCTGATTGGCTGCCACTTGCAAACAGAACACTTGAACAGTGGGTGGGAGGGGCTTCTAAGGCTGAGATGACTGCATTAAAGATTTCAGTCTCTTTGACATCATGTAGATCCAAGGAAAACGGTCTGAAACCAAGCGTTTAGAGCTTTTTAAAGCATTACATGCTGCTCTATTCATATTATTGTTGAATTACACTTTTGGCATGTTTAATGTGGACATTCTTCACTGCAAAAGAAAACAACCAAAAGCTATATAGGTCCATTTTAAAAATGGGTAATTCATCATATCCAAAATGCACGGCCCACGTTTGTATTTCTGTCGGTGTGTTTGTTGTTTGTGCTTTCCTTATCAGATTTGATCATTTTCTGTTTTGCCTCTGGGTTTGTGACAGGCTTAACAACCAGCTATATTCACTCCTTCATCAACGAACAAAAGAAGCAAAGAAATAAAACCGCAGTGACACAAAGTAAAAATAAAACAGCACAAGAGGAGCTGCTGACTGGCCGTGCTTTAGCCTGCCAGCTGTGCGCAGGTTATTACTGACTCCAGGCCGCAGAGCGATGAGCCCGGCTCCGACAGCGGCAGCACAATCCGGTGAAAATGAACATCTGAACAGATCTGCTCTGACAAGCAGGGAAAGCAAAAAGACAGGCTCGCGCCTTCCTCCTCTTAACTCCCACAACTACATCACAATGTGGATTTCCTCAGATGATTACTTTGAGAAACTTTCCAAATCAGAAAGTGGGATTATACTTGAACTTTTTCTGTTCAAAACATGTCAAAATGCTCTCACACAAGCTCCCTGCCTCCGGTATTTGGCAAATAGGTTGCAGTAAAAGGATACACCCAGTCCAGCTTGAGTTTGTTGCTAGGTAGCTCTGCTCTTGCCTCCAGGCAGTAGCTGTCCACTTGGTCTTTGGGCATGTACATGGTGACGGGGCGTCCTTTCAAATACATTTTCACATAACCCTCCTCTAGAAAAGGCAACAAGAATAATCGGTGAGATAATGTTTAGATGCACAAACACAGAACCCCTGAATCCTGGGTGGAATTAAATCACTTACAGTGTCATTTTTTTTACTATACGGCAAAACAGAAGCACACACAGCACTGCTACTTAATACATCCATTATGGTGTGAATGACAAGGGTGATAATACTGAGTGTAAGACAAGACGAGAGGATGAAGTGATGTGAGATGATCAAAAAATGACAGAGCTTGGGAAGACAAACAGCTTTTTAACGGACTTTTATTGGCCATTTCAAAACACATATATGACAAGAAGCAGCACAAAATAAAACTGCAAACACTTTGTTAAAAATCTTCACAACTCAGGAATATTCAGCTCACAGCAGAGATTGACCAACATGAAACGCAGACACAAGAAGCAGTGAAAAGAAAAAAAAAAAAAACAGATTGAGGCTTAGAAGAGGAAACACTGAGAAATCATTTTAAAACATGCAAAATAAACCATGCAGAAGGAAACCAAAATGAACAAAATAAACTTTAATGTTAACAGATAATCAGAAAGGTTGACTAATGGATCAAATTGATGGCTTTAAAGGTTTTTGTACTCATTTTGCTGCTTTTTCTCTGATTCTTTCCTTGTGTTGTTTTTAAAGGGAAAGATCAGGTTTAAAATCATGAATCTTCCTTTATTACTTTAGACATAAAACATGCTGTCCTCTCTAGATAAGCTTGCTTATGTTTGCTAATAACAAATCTGGAAGTACTGGCTGGGGGATTTAATAGGGCTGCGGTAGCTGGGTGTATTAAGGGGAGAGTAGGATGACAGGCTCCCGGTCTTCCTCAACTGGATGCTAAAATTCGGGGTCGTTCTGGCCACTGAAACCTTAGCAGAGTTGCCTTTTTTGGCCCTGCTGATTTCTGAGGTTTGTTGTGTGTTGGCGGCTGAACGGGTTGTTACCCCTGAAGCTGCAGGGACGCTGCCTTTCCCAGTCAACTTTGTAGAGCGGCTGAGGTAAATCTGTACTGTGACTATAACATAGATAAGGAGAAAGAGCAGGGGAGTTGTTGATGAAGCGGGGCAATAGAGGTTGTCAGGGCCGGACAGATGAAGAGAGCAAAATAGGGACAAAGCAGGATCAAGAAATGCAAGAAGTTAGACACATGAAGTTTTTTTTACATTAAGTACAAGAATTATGAAACTGGTAGGACACAGGGAAACTATGGAAATTATTCCCAATTTAAGCCAGCATATTGTTGAAGACTGGGATATATTTAGAAAAGTAGTAATTTAGTATCTGTTGAGCAATGCAAATTAAATTTGTCATTTTTAGTTGGTCTCATATAAGATCTCCCCCTCAGTCATTCGAAACCTTGTTTTGGAGCCTTTACATAAACTGTATATAAATGATGGCAGCAGTCATGGTTGTCAACTGGTTTGCATATTAATGCTTTGAGTTGACAATACTGGTTCTGGCCATCTGGGTTTCTCAGTCAGATTTGTGCCTTGGGTATCATTTCTGGTTTAAAAAACTAAGACATAGCACAATTGCGGGTAGCCACGCCCTAAAAGCATTCCCTGCATTATCCTCTATTTTACTATAAATGGAGATCATAATTTACAGCCTTTGGAAGAGATTGCAAAATAAAGAAAATGGTGTTACAAAAAAAGACCATATATTTTATAACTGCTATATTTTATGGGGCTATAATCTCTTAATTACATTTAAAAAAAAGCTTTATTGCTGAATTTCCGATTAATCAAATTGGACTGAAAGTCTAACTTCAGTGTTGTTTTTTTCAGGTTTTATTTTAATTAAAACATTAACATGAAAGGTTTAGGGGGTAAACAAGACCTTTTTGGGGGTTAACTTCTCAAAAACACAAATACGTCCAGTCTGCGACAAGAGGCTACACACACACACACACACACACACACACACACACACACACACACACACACACACACACACACACGACTTCATTTTAAGAAGTCACTAGCCTGAAATGTTGGAACCAGATGCTTTTAGCAACAAAATGTTCACAATCATCTCATTGTTTGTTTTAAAGATTACATTCCCCTGTAACAAGGCTGTGCAAACACCAATATATCTTTAAAGAAGTGGGCTTGGCTTTCACTTTGGTCAGTTTTGTTCAAACACTCATCTGAAGGGGACCACACACACACAAACACACACGTACACACACCCAAACACACACTCACACTCGTCAGGCTGTGTGAGAAAACTACAAGCTGAAAAAAAAAAATCAAACAGACTTCAATAGGAACTACCCAAAATCAGATACTCAGTGTGTTTGTAATGCAAATATTCACTTTGAGGGTGGGGAAGTAATAAGCAGTGGCAAATCTACATGCTCTGAACTGAAGCGAAGGATCTGAGAACAGAGGATTTAAAGAGTTTGCAGAAAAACTCAAAGCGACTGCGAGGCAGCAAGTGTCAGAAATCTTTGTGTGGTTACTATGGTGACAGAGACTAAATGCCTGTGAGCGAAAGTGAGGCTGTGAGCAAACAGGCACAACTGTGGTAAGGCGGCAGCTTCGCCCACAGCTGAATAATAAGTAAACTGCAAACACTGCAATCCCACTCTGATGCAGCACTCGGTGGAGGTTAGGTAGGAGGTGTGGGCGTTTTTATGTTAATTAATCCAGGGAAGGCTATGTTCACACAGTTTTTGTGAACCCACTCCCGCCCCTGTCTGGACAGCTTTCTGTGTACTGCGAAAGTTTTAGATACCTAAAAGTTGGAGGTGAACAAAACTATGAGTTGAAATTTCAGAGTTATACTCCATATTTTATCCAGAAGAGTAAAATAGCTTTTGAGGCTTAGAGCAAAAGTGATATGTGTTCAGAGATCAGAACAAATTGTCTGCAGTGTCCAGAGAGCTGTGGATAACTGGGAGCGGATGTGTATTAGGGGACGGGGGTGAGTGGCCTACCTTTGCAGTGGGTCACACGTCGCATTCCTTGTAAAGGTCACAGAGAGACACACAAGCACCAGGTGAGGCGTGGCATCGCTTCCTCACTTCCTGGTCTGTCCTAATATGAGTGAACTTCCTGTTTACTGGTTTTAATGAACAGCAGCTTCTCTCCGTAATGTTCTTAATGAATCAGCCTCATTCCTAATGGCTACTTTCCTTAAATGGCCAAAAGAATCAATGCTCGTTTCCTGGTGCTCCACCCTCTGCTCCTACACTGTAAGTGAATAATTAAATTAAAGCCCCCACCTGACCCCCATCTACTAACCCTTTTAGTCCTTGTTAAGCTAAAAACAAAGAAAAATGTCTATTTTGTTAGATTAGTTTAATGTGAGGACAAAGACTATTTTTTACTGAATATCAAATGTACCATTTTACGTTCATGTCCTGCAGGCAAGCATGAGATAAAAGCTAAGACTGCAATTATTGCTCACATTGGTTTATTGTCACATAGTGATAGGTTATGCCTATCAAGCTGCCTATGATCAATTAGCCTAAATCATCAGAGCATGACATAAGTGAAATAAATTAGCGGGAATATTGACTGGCTCATTCGATCATTTTTTGTGTCGTAAATTGCTGTTTTTCTTTTTTTTTAAACTATGGCCTTAAACTTCTGAATATTTAAGGCAGTTTGTGACATGTGGTGGATCAGTAAGCTGCACGCTGTTTTATCTTTTCATAACACAGACAGAAACCTGGTAAAGCTTTGTCTCGTTCTGTAGATCGAGCCGAGTAAATATGGAACCAGATGAAACGCAGCGGTGCAATTTAGGCAGAAATCAATAGCATGCTGGATATGGAAATTCTGATCAATACTCATCTAATTTTATATTCAGTCCCATTGTCTTGTTAGAATGTGCTTTCTGGATTTTGTTCAAAGGATACACCGTGTAAGACCTGGTTCACTTGTGAGGTGCATGATTCAAAAAGATTCAAAGCATCAGATTGAAGGATTTTCTTGAGAGGAATTTTTCAGCTGTTAGATGATTGTATGTTTTTAACTTTTTAAAATTTACAGTAACTCAGAGAGGTCAAATGCACTACGATTTAAGAAAACACCAGCAAATAAAAAAAATGCTGCTAAAGTACACAAAACACAACAGAAATGCAGATAAGAAAAAAAAAATCCAAAAAAAGACCCACAATGGAAGTAAAGAAAACCGAAAACTTGTGTTCTTGGGGGAAGCATTACCATGACGGAACGGCTGCATAAGTGACAGAAACCAAAACATGGGAAGAATCGCCCTGAGACAAACTTAAAAGAAGCGGAAGACGCCTCAGTGTTGTGAGGAGGAAAAAGATACAAGGGGCTGACTGTTTTAGTCTCATAACTCATATAATTCTGTAGATGCTTGTTTGCTTTTAGCCGTTAACTGTTAGCATGTCACTTCCGCTGCTGTTCCGTCACATTATTGTCCCCCCAAAACACGTTCTGTTTTGTGAGTTTTGTTTAGTTTTTTTGTAAGGTTTTTCTATTTTATTTTGTGTACTTTTGCAGAATTTTTGCTGGTGTTTTCTTAAGTTACACATTTGACCTTTCAGGGCCACCGTACTTTTTCTCATTGCTGCACTAATATCACATATTACGTGAGTCATATTAACCTTGCACTCCTTCCGCTATTAAAAACGTTTATATCGTTTTATGGAAATCACCTGGCCGCTAATTTAATTAGCTAGAAAGTTACTATAGCAAATGCCAATGCAATTAGCTATAACAGTTTACCCAGGAGTGTACTTTATATCATTATTTGTGGCCTCAAAGACAAACCCTTAAAAAGTTTCCTGTAAAGTTCTGATTTACTTGGAAAAGCCCCTGAAGGCTTGCTATTGATATATTTATGCATTTGAATCTCTTCAACAAAAGCAGAGGAAGTTTATCAGCTCACTGGACAATATTAGGATCTGCTTTTTTAACTGAGTATAAATGACAAACTGTTTAGCAGTGCAACCAAAAGTTCAGTTTAACATAAGAAGCAGGAAGAACTTATTACAAAAAAAAAAGACAAATGGCAATTTGAAGATGAGGATGTAGGATGCTTGTTACTTGTGAGGGAGGAAATAATGGAGAAAATGAACACTAAGACAAAGCATTGTGTGTTAGCCGTCAGTGGTCGTCTGGGTACAGAAAACAGTTCAAGGCATCTCTTGCACTGCTTCCTTTTAGGGATAAACAAAAAAGTGAATACATAATTCTGTATTTTAACAGGATTTCTAAAAAAAAATGCATTGACCTCCGACTGACACAGAGAACCACTGAGCATCTTTTATGTAATGGCTCTCAATGAGTTGGACCATAGCTTGGAAACCCATAGTCATCAAGGCCAGACAGCCATAAAGGAGATGCTTCTTACCTGCATTGAACACTGGGTCCCTCTGTTTGCTGCAAAGTAAACGAGTAAACAGACAGCTGTCAATCAGCACCCCAACTTTGGGTAAACCATCGCTACTGTATGTTTTAATTTGAAAGAGCCTTATAAGAAAAACCTTGTAGTTTCTGGTTTGCAAAACACAAACATTGTTATACATCTTAGCTTCCATGTGGCGCCGAATGGAGAAAAACTGATTCACTGCCGGTTCTGCCTAACCTGTCACTCCTTTTGCCGCTGGAGTTGCTTCCGGTGGATCCGGCTCGGGTTCGGTTGCCCTTGGAGTCACCTGAATCTTTCCGATTGAGTGTCCCCATTTGTTCATTAGAATTGGCTCTCCTCACAGTGCTGTGATTAAAAGGATGGAAGACAAAGTCACAAGAAATAGGTCACAAAACTTACCGGATGCTGCTTTTTCTGAAAATGCCATCTGGTAAAGTTTTCATCCAGATGTATACATTTTCCCCCCCTTAATCAGCTCAGATTTGTCCCCGTCTGGCACCTAGAGACAACCGGCCACTCACAAATAGGGCAAAGCTGGCAGACGGCTAAATACTAAGTAATACAGATTAATTTAATTCTGGATTAATTCATTACATAAATAAACCCTGCTTGTTGCTGCTTTTGCTGCATTACTACACAACTTAAGTACTAGAATAGCTTTATCCCCGCTCTACCTCCTGGCTGTGGCTCAGGATGTAGAGCGGCTGTGCACTAATTGAAAGGTTGGTGGTTTGAGCCTCCAGCCTGGATGCTGAAGTATCCTTAGGTAAAATACTGAACCCTGAGATGCTCCTATCAGAGTGTGTGAATATTATGTAATATTAGTATTACTGATTACAAGTAAGCAGTATGAGCAAAGTTGTTTGAGGAGATTAAGAACACCTTTCAGGACTCGAAGCATCTTTCTTAGAAGATTATTAAAGCTCAAACTTTTTGGGGCCATGCACCCCTTTCAGGCAAGGACATCATCCAGGGACACCTTTATAATGGTAGCATGAATAGAGATGTTCATTTACTCACGCCATCTCCATTCACTAGGAGGTCAAACTGTGCAGCAGCAGTAGAGGTTTGTTACACCTTGAGAATGGTTATCGGTTGTTAACCTGCAGAGGGTCCTTGCAGCCCAGTGTGAAGAACCACTGATCATTGGGCCTGCTTAGCAAACACTGCTACCTCACTAACAGCAAAACAGGAAAGTTGAGGACATCAGGTCCAATAAAAGTTGGGAAGAAGAAAGAAACAACTTTTTACAAAACCGCACAGTGCTGTTTCCTCAGAGTTTTACTGTGTTTACTCCTCTGTGATTATAATAACCACAGCATTTGCACAGACCTCTGTAAATCTGCATATTGGTGGTGCCGGCAGCCTGCCCATTCACAACAATAAAAAGGCTCCATCAGCAATCCAATGACCAGCAGGCCGAGTCACCTAATCCACCCTATGGGAGGAAAGTCTATTCAAATTCTAAAACTGGCCGGTGGCTGTTATCCCTTCTGGGATAACTTCTGTGTGTGTTTGTTCATTAAAGAAGAGAACAGGATGGAAAGAAGAGTGAGAGAAAGAGAGACACCGTTGTTTGCCGCGTTATCCCATGAGGAATCACAGTAATTGGACCACAGGGCTTTGAAGGCTGTTCTGTGTACACCAGTGCTGATGGGATTGTGATCAGTCTGCAGTTTAAGTAATCCCACACAGGCACAGCAAATAACACACACACTGCACCAAAGACTTAAAAAACATATGATTAATCACACCGAATAAAAAAAAAATTCATATAATTTAGTGAGCAATTTTAAAAACTGGAGATCGAGTTAAGCATGTGTTAGATCAGTTAAGCGCTGTATAAATCTACAGCATACTGTAACGTGGTGATAGTCTCACCTGAGGGGCAGATAGAGAATTCTGGAGGAACGAGACAGGGAGGAGAAACTGGACAGAGTGGCAGGACATAACATAGGTGAATGAGACATAAACAGAATGCATCACAGTGGGAAACGACATATAATCAGAGACAGACAATGAAGACAGGAAAAAGATGGGAAGGACCCAGCACAATACAGGAGACTACACGGAAGAGATATCTGATGAGAAATAACTCTATCTTGGAATACAACTAAAAACTAAAGACTTTAAGGGGTATAAGATTTGCTGCTATTGTGTTATCGGCGTTCACTCTATTTCCATCTTTAGCCTGACGTTGCCTCCACAGGGAAGATGGATTTGATTTTCCCTAACAAGTAGCAAGAGACCCATATGTCATATCTTAAGTTAACACTGATTCACAGCCATGCCAACATAACAAGTAAAAACAGTTGGGCTAATCATTAGTCTCCAGTGCCACTCATCATCCTTCAACTAAGAAAGTGCTGTTTCATGTCACGATGCCAAGCCTGGAACTAGACAACCCTAAAACTATGACTATTCAGGGTTGGATATATATATAATGAAATATACATTTAAAAAAAGATATTTTCAGTGTCAAAGCTTGAGCTCCTGAGTTTAATACTTCTAAAAGAGAGGCGGAGAAGCAGAGTTAACATTTGCGCGGACTCGAGCAGGCCCCTGCTGTGTGCCAAGCTTCATCTGATTTAGTTAATGTCATCAGAGAATGGGGAAAGGCGATTGTTATGCTGGCAGGCAAGATTGATAACCTGCACTCCATATTCACCTGTAAACGCACGGACGCACAAAGAACACAGAGCAGCAGATGATGAAAATGCTTCGTCTCCCTTTATCAGGGCTGTTAAATGTCAATGTGTGTGGATGATAAAAAGCCAGAAATGTGACGATTTATGGTTGAAATGACCTGGCGTGGCACAGGCAGACATGAGGGAAGAAATGTCGAGACACATAAAACTTCTGGGGTGAAGAACAATAAATCATTCCAGCGGTTTTAATGACGCTTGGGATTTTGTAGAAAAACAAGACAAAATCTGCTGACTCTGACAGTCCACACCTTCAAGTTGCTCTAAGGAAGCAAAAGGTTTCCAGAAATGCCGATAGCCTCCTTAAAATCGATTATAATGAACAGACAAAGAAGAGCAGAGGAAAAAAATGCTCAAATACATTTACAGTCATACTGGGTTTCCTTACGTCTTGTTGGCTGGCGCGCTGGTGTCCTTCCTGGATCCAGATCCAGATGGGGATGGCAGAGTCCCGCTGCCTTTCTTTGGTAGGACGGTCCCGTTGTTTACTGTGGGCCGTAACGGCAGGGTGGCGATCATTGGCCTGGCTGGAAGAAAGAGGACGACATGACGCGTTCAGAAAGAACCAGTATCAGAGTCAGCACCTGTAGTGTATTTAAAATAACGCTGTATGTACTGCCACCTCGGTTATTTGTCTACACATTCATTGAATTTGGAGTCAACAAACAATTAAACTCAGAATTCTTGATTTGAAGATAGTTTACTTTGCTTTTAGCTGAACTCTCAACATGTAAAAATTACTTTTTTCTTAGAGTGACCATGGGTTTGGGGAGGGTGGGGGTGGGGGGGCTTCCTGCTGGGGCAAAAGGAGCTGAGGATTGATAAGTCCTGGACACATGCCATGCCGAGTCAAACCATGCGCTGCCATGTCATGGATTTATTGAAATATTTCTTCATGTTTTTGTAGAAACACGGATAAATGAAATGTACAGTAGTGCTGGTTTTCCCAAAAATGCCCCCAGGGTTGCCACTGGCCTACTGTATAGGTTTATAGACACGTTTGTGTCATTTAATATACACAGTATATACTCACTGGTCATTTCATTAGATACACTTGCTCAACTGCTTGTTAACACAAATATCTAACCAGCCAATCACTTGGCAGTAGCTCAATGCATGACCTTGACTCATTGGTCGGTTTGAGAAACTGCTCATCTGCTGCGATTATGCCACGCAACCACCTTTAGTGTTACAGAGAATGGCCTGAAAAATAGAAAGTGTCCAATGAGCTTCAGGCTCCTGGGTGAAAATGCCTCATTGATGCCTGAGGTCAGAGAAGAACGGTCAGACTGCTTCAAGCTGATAGGAATGCAACAGTAACTCAACAAAGGCATGAAGAAGGAAACATCCCTGAACACACAACCTTGAAGCAGATGGGCTACAGTAGCAGAAGACCACACCAGTTACCAATCTTGTTAGTGAAGAATAAGAAACTGAGGCTACAGTTCACTCAGGCTCACCAACACTGGGCAAAAGATTACTGAAAAAGCGTTGCCTATTCCGCTGTGATATTTGGATAAGATGTTAGGGTCCTCCTTTGGGATGTGGTGGACGGGGAGATTCCAATTACGGATGTGCAGCAGATTCCAAATCAATATGGAATTGTTGGATTCATACCATTAAGGCAGCTTTGAAGACAAAATGTGCTCCAACCCGGTACTAGCAAGGGGTAACTAATGAACTGGCCAGTGAGCGTAGTTTGACTTTCAGGGTTTTGTTTCCCAAATGTAAATATAATTCCAATGTGAGGGTTCAGAGATGGGAAATAACTGCACAGTGTTTTATATCTTCAGGTTAAAAAAGAGGGAGAAGATTAAGTGATTATATATAAACAAGTAAACTAAATTTAAATGTAATTGTTTTAAAGGTTTCTCATTGAGATGGAATACAGTTTGTAGAAAATGGAGTGGTATCAGAAAAACTGACACACACACCCACCCACCGACACACACACACAATGCATTCAGGCAGCATAGACTAACAGATCCAAGCTGCAGCTTTATCTGCAGTGATAAATATTTAATAGACACTGCTTCATCCAGACACACATTGATACTCAGGCCTGTGCACACACTCCCTCTGTTATCTTTCATGTAGTAATTACGCAGCAGGGGCAAAACGAGGTTTGTAATTTTGTTAGCATGTTAAAGAAGACAAATGCGTGTGCTCCTCTGTGTACACGATTGTCCACATGCAGTCAGCCCGACTGGGTTAAACTTTCTGAATCAGATCACTGTGCTTCAGTCGAGGGAAAGCAGACTGCTGGTGGGGAACAATGAGTCCGAGTCATCCTCCACTTCCCCAATCAAACTGAAACTCCATCCGTCCAGACTCACTCCTGAGAATGGAGCTGTCAGCAGCTAAGAATCCTAATCTGCTTTTGCTTCATTACTCTAAAGCACATGTGAGGACTTGAAACACATGAAGTGCAGCTGATTTCCCATGCAGCCTTTATCAGCCTCAGGAGTGACAGCACGATTTCATGACCAAAGTTTACACATCTCCACTGAAAAATCGATGCATGCAGTATTGTTAAGCAATAAAAATGCAAAAAACATGTGAAAAAAAGTCTACCTTTTATCACTCTCTGGGGCTCGCTTTTTTAAAGTTTATGCAATGTTTTCAGCACAGATGAGAAGAGCATGCAGCTGTGTGACACCAGGTGGAGAGATCATCAGAGTGAGGCATTTTAAGGTTTAGCAACTGTGCCTTTGACTTATGATAAAACCATTCGTGAAGGTGAATCACATTCTGGACTTTGGAAAATAAACTGAGCCTGTGTCAGGGAGGTGTTGATTTAACTCTACACCTCAGCCGAATAGGTTGGGATGCTTTCTTATTCCTTTTCATTCCAGAGAGAGAGTTGTGAAAATCAATACAGCCTCTGTTCAGTGGGAAGCTACAGCCAGCAGCTAGTGAGCTTACCAGAAAGACAGGAAACAAAGGAGAACGCTAGCCTGGCTCTTATCAAACAAAACCTCATAAAACAGTTTTTGTGCTGACACAAATTCCCACAAAGATCTGTCTTCAAACTCGGATCACAGTGCAGTGAGCCGTATTGAATGCAACTGTGCATTTCCTGGTGAAATACTATATATTTAGGATAATAGTAGCAGGGCAGGCAGTGACACAATACCAGGTCTGGTTAGTGCAGTCAGGCTACACAGTGAGCCTACCTGGCTTCCCAACATTGCTGTCTGCTGAGGGAGATTTTCTCATCATAGCGGGGTCTATACATGTAAGGCAAAAGCATTCAACAAGACAACACAGTCCAAGAGAAGATGGGACAGGAAGGAGAGGAGAGCGATGAGTCAGATGAAAGAAAACTAGCGGGATTTGAAGATCAGCATCGACAGGTCAGAGTGGAAAAACAGACCCAAGAGTCCTGAAAAACCACGTGTGCAAGCCAGTCTGTGTGTGATGCATATACTATAATAGCAAGCCCCTAGGCTTTGTGCTGGACTGTATGTTACCTTTGGTGGGTCCTCTGCGTGCACCCATGGCCTGCTGCTCTTCAGACACATTGAGTCTGCGGACCACGTCAGCTAGAGCGGACTTGAGCAGCTGAATCTCATCCTCCTGCATCTGGACCCTCTGCTCCAGGGAGGCGATGCGGTCGGTCACCTCCATACTGCTGGCCGCTGACGCACTGTCATCTGAGGACGCAGTGAGCTCACGTTAGAAAACGCAGAAAACTAATGAGAAAAGTAAACAGTGGTTTTTCAGATAATGTCACATTATCAGTACAGGCGGCTACAACTTTCAAACCCTGAACTCACTTTTATCCTTTTATACTTTCAGCATCTTTGACTATGAAGACTGTTCGCCAGCCTGGTTTTAGTGTCTGTTCTCTGATCTTAAACTAACTTAACACATTATTACCACCTCTCCACCTGACACACTAATAAAGGCCAAGCATAGGCCACCAGGGTCCACTTCATTAATGATCTCACACACACACACACACACACACACACACACACACACACACACACACACACACACACACACACACACACACACACACGCACCTTAATGCAGGGTCTCCTCCATTAAGACTTTGATGTCACAGGGGTTTGATGAATTATTAATGTAAATCACTGCTGTGTTTTCCCTGCAGACTTGTAATAACAGCCTGATGCATTATGCATTAGAGAGCAGGCATCTGGTGATTAGACAGATCTGCAGCCTTGTTTCTGCTGGGAATCTGAGTTAGACCCCAACTGCTTGGTGACATTATGGAAATCGTGAAAAAGGCTTCTGACCTCTGTAAATAACATTCTCAAACAATGTAGCGCAACAGTGTCTCAGACAAACTGAAATGTGTTTGTTTTCAGACAATCTGGTGAAACAAAACGGGTGTGATGATGCTCTAAGGAAGCAAAAGCTGCTCTGCGGAGGCGTGAGTTCCCCAAATATTCACTTGTAGATAGAAATTCAGAAAAACTGCAGTATTTTTAGTTCCATAAAATAATTAGATAAATAAAAACACACATTTGGATCAATGACACTAATAACATAAAGACAACTTCCTACCAAATATGATCTAAATAGAACAAAGAGTCGTTAGTGAAATTGTAATACTTGATTATTAATTTGAAATAAATAATTCTTTACTCAAATTTAAATTTTCTTCCAAAATGAATGGCAAACATTTAAGCACAAATAACACAAAAGAGTGTGCGACTTTAGGACTGTCAAACTCCTTTTCTTACAATTTTACATCATAAGTATTCATAAGTGTATAATCCCATAAGATCCAACGAAGTCGCTGTAATCTAATTGTCAAAACATGCCGGAAAGGCAATTTCACCGATTTGTTTACAAGTGGGAAATTCCATTAGCGAGCAAAATTCACCGTTAGCTGGTTATGAATCGCTTCGGTCAAGGAGACCCTCGATTAGACAAGATGATGAACTGGCGCATTAAGCAGATGGGGCACGTGAAGCTTGTAGCATAAAATGGAAATCTGCATACGTACAGAATGGCTGAATCAAGCAATTACAGTCGACACACAAACACAGACTACAGCTGTGCACACGGCTACACATTACTGCTGACTTGAGATTTCCCTGAAAGGTTGCAATAATAATGCTAACTGTGTTTTGAGACTGGACTAACATAAGTATAGTGCTTAAAAAATTATTAGACCTTCTGTCAAAAAACAAGAAGACAGAAATATTTTAGCATTCGTATTCTATTTTTATCTTATTGTATATTTTTATTCTATTTTATTCTACTGTATATAGTATATTATTTTATTCTATTCTGTACAGCTGTGTACTGTATTTATTCTTATTGTATTCTAATTTTTGCGTCATAACTTTTGCACTGTCCACTTCCTGCTGTGACAAAACAAATTTCCCACGTGTGGGACTAATAAAGGTTATCTTATCTTATCTTATCTTATTTTAGAAATCTGTCAAAAACTTGTTTAAAAGTAAAAAACTACTGACCTCCACTTTTCATATCCACACCTGAGCCGGTGTTGTGCCAAAAAGTGATTGTCTGCCAAAAACTGATTTCCAATGTTTCTGTGTATTTTTTATGTGTAATATCTTTACGTATGTTCATAAATAGACTTCGGTGAACAGGGTTTACAAAGGGGTTATATAGAGAATTAAAACAATATCTGTTTTTCAAGTATCTTTACAACTCTCTGCTATTGTACTTACATTAGCCTGTGGCCATCTCCCTGTACAACGCATCCACTTAACACACTGTTTGCTGCTACAACTACACATGTTTCTTTTCCAACTATTTATTTATGAGTGACTTATGTATGTATGTATGTATGTATGTATGTATGTATGTATGTATGTATGTATGTATATATATGTATATATTGTACTATTCTTAGTTAGTGTATTGTCTGTCTTGTCTTAATGTTGGTTTAAAATGGAGCACTGTAACAAAAAATAATTTCCCCCAGGGATCAATAAAGTATTCTGATTCTGATTATAACCAATCCGGTCCTTTATCCCCACTTAAAATATTTTTACAGAAATATTGTAATATTTGCTGCCATGTCTGCTGTCCTCTTGGCCAACTTACTCTTACAAAAGACATTTTTAATGTTAATGAGATTTTTTTAACTGCATAAATAAAGGTTATATAAAAGTCACTGCCAAAAACTGATTGCGGCTTCTACCTTGTTACACGAATGTTGTTTGTGGCTCAAGATGACTTTATGTCATCCATGAGGGATGCATTTGACATATGTTTCACATATTATAGCCCAACAAGTTACTTATAGCAGTTTAAATACGAGCAATCAGTTTTTGGCAAATACCGGAAATCAGTTTTTGGCAGACAATCACTTTTTGGCACAACACCGGCACAGTCGACTTCTTTGACAAGTCAGGAATCGATCGAGTAGAACATCAAGCCTGTCCGTCCATTCTCTTCTGCTTAATAGGTGTTTATAGGCGTCTTACCCTGTTTACTTATTACATAAAGACCCTAAGTCTGAGTTTAACTGTTCTAATTACACAAATTAAAATGACTTTAAGTGGGAGATAAATATCTATGAAGATTCATGGCCACCAACCAACCAATGGTTATTTGTATGTTTACCTGCTAATGAGGAATAGAGATCACCAATGTCGTTATTATTCATCTTCAACCATGAGTATCTGTGAAAAGATATTTGAGCAAGCAACTATCGCCATGTCCAGAGTAGAGTGCTTACAAACACAAACAGAGTTAACAGAGTTGCTGACTTTAGAATTCAGGTCATGTGACAGGTATTTTTTATGGCATCAAAGCCTGTAACACACTTGATATAGGTATTATTTGTATGCACCTTCTAATATTTTCACCGCCTGGTGAGAATCCTATAATGAAACCCCCGCTGTGGAGAAATGGCATCTGATGAAAACTGCAGGTGTGCAATCTTTTACATTACACCGACAGCAGAAGCTTTACAGGTTCAATGAGAAATATGTCTGTCTCATTATACGCTCATACAGACAGATTTCTACTCCAAGGATATGCTTTCTTGTTTCATAAGCAAAATCACAATCTCGCTCCTTCTTTTCCACAGACACACACTGACAAAGCCTTTTCCACAGATCTTAATAACATTTAGCTCACCTGAGATTCTCTCTTTGAAGCAATCCTTGTTCATATTTACATGCAACAGTGTGTCACTGAGTGAACATCCAGAGATAACGCTTCTATTATCTGTCGAGCATCTGTCGTGGGTCTGCTCCCAACACTGACACAATGACAGTGTAATACCGAAGCACAATGACTGGCTGTCACGGCCCCGTTTCCACCCAGCCCTGTGCTACCATCCCAACATATGCCACTTTCTGCCTTGGTTCCAACATCTGGGCCGAGTTAACGCCCACTAACATGTTTACAGCTACAACCAGAATCGGAAAAGGTCAGACAAGTTTGTTTTCATATGGAGGAATATGTGTTGATGGCGTGATGCTTATGTGCCGACAGCGCGATCACACAGAGAGCCGATTTAGCTAAATTTGCTCAGCTCTGTCTGGGGCTCAGGTCACATGCCTTCTGCCCAGAGACTCAGTATCAGTAAGATGTCAATCTTCATTTAACAGCAAATCCATCACCACAAAACAAGATTGCTGCACCAGTGTGGTATTCACACCTGTCAGCCATCTGCTTAAATCACTTCATTTCTGTCAGTCTGCTCCAGCTTCTATCTGACTTTTTCTTTCTGTCCCTATTTTGTTATCTGGTCAATACCCGGCTGGGTCACAAATCCGAGGCGGATCTCAGAGCCCATCTGTCTGCTCGCCGTAATGCATTTTGACACCCTGCTCCCTATTACCTTCCTCCTGCAAGTAGATGTGATTCTGGCAGAACCAGCAGCCTGCTTAAGTGCTTGTCCATCACTGCAGCCACGGGGATTAAATGAAAAACGCTCTTCAGTTCATTTTTTTTACAGCTCTAAAATAACCCAACACTCCAGCTTGCATCTCCGCCTTATTTACTGACCTCACTGTCATCAATAATGAACACTGGAGGAGGAGGGCACACATGCTTTGACTCATTTCCCCTTCTTCTGGACTCGTGCTTTCCAAAGAATCGATACGCTAAAGGAGTAAAAATAGATGTGGAAAATGCTTATGACGAGCATAAAGGGGAGCAAAGCACAGCAGCCTCATAAATTCTGCAGGAGCCTTTTTAGCTGAGTCACTCCTTCAATATGTAAAATATGTAAGGATATGAATGCACATACAGACACGAGGAAGGGAAAAAAGACAAGGTTAGGGACATTCCCTTGGAGGAAATCTCATGCTAGCAGCTGTCTCCCCATGTGTTTGAGCACTCGTGCTCACTTTGCCAATAACCCGCTGACAAACAGAGTGATTGATGTCTGTTTTCTTTACTCTCAGCGGTGCAGAAGATCCAAACAATAAAGCTAAACTGATTTGATGGAAAGTTCAGCTGCCAGGTTAAGCTGTGCCACAATGGGAGGTACCGAAAAAGCCGCAACCAGTGTTTGCAGAGAACCACCAGATCAAAAGAGCGAGAGGCTGCAGGAAACAGGTTGTCACAACATTTTGACAACTATTCCTGTTTTTCAGGCAGAAGGGCAGATCTGATATCGCTGCAGCTTCGGTGCATCTTTTTGCTACTTGCTTGTGCTCCAGCTTGCCAGCTTTTTTTACCCCCCCCCCTTTTTAATTTCACAACACAGACGCACATAGACCAGGTGGTGTTACTGCCACAGCGCCAGTTCAGCTGCTCCAAATTGAGTCACACTTAATAAACAACCAGTCTTCCACATGATTCACTAATGGAGGTCTGGACTTTATCACCATTGAGCAGCACAAAGGAATTAAAGGAGGCAGCGATTTAAGGACAGGCATGAGAAATACAGAGCTAAATGAGAGAGAATAAAGGTGGGTGTGTGGCCGTGATCACAGAGCAGGTGGTGCTTTGACCTGAATGCTAATTTCAGTAAGCACTCTGATGAAACGTGGGTGTGATATTAGCATATTTTTAGCATATTTACCTTAATGTAGCAAATCAACATGCTACTTTGACAATTAGTTCTGAATTTCAGCTAATGATGGCACTTTGTTACTACCTCATGATAACTTAATGTCAACTTTCAGGGCACTTCAGCACAATACTAGAACTAAGTGGAAGACTAATAACATGTGTGATGATTATTTTTTTCTAATGTTATGCACAGTACAAGACAAGAAAAGTGTTGTGCTTAAAAGTGACGCATTTACACAGTTACAGTGTGCCTCAGGGACGACTGAAATGATCCATCAGGTGCCTGTCAGGAGGTCGGAGAGTTTAGTTACAGTTACAGACTGGAGAGAAAAATGAGGAAAGAGAGAAACAACAGACTGAGAGTTACTTAAAAGCCCATCAATCCCCTGTGTCACCTGCAGGAGAGAGCAGGGGACGACCTGATAGCTTTAGCTAATCAACTGGTCAGATTAGGGAGACAGATGCAGTTTACAAGCTGCCACTGAGGGCTTTTGCCTGACCGGGGCTTAAGAGGTAATAAATATCTAGAGGTGGATAAGAGAAAGGGAAGCCCTCACAGGCAACCTGGGAGGAGATTAAAGAGGAGGAACCACTGAGAGGAAGATGGAGATGATAAACAACGGAGGAAAAGCTTCTTTGTCCTGTCAAAACGGTAGCACTGAAAGACCCAAATAGGCTGACAAAGACAAGAATGAAAGATGGAGCTGTGTGCATGTGTAAGTGTGTGTCTTTGCACACACAGGAGTCAGAAAGAGTGAGTCTGGGTCAAACAGGGGTATGAATTGGGGCCAAAAGACCCCCCTCTGAGAGATCCTACTGTCCTTGTAAGAAGATGTTAAACCCTTCCTTCCTGACATCAGCTACATCCTTCCTGGGGTCAGAGTGAGGTCAGACGGGAGCTAGCTCCACCTTGCTCCTCTCACCATCACACCTACACACATCCAACATACTGCACAGGAGCTGAAATGCTGGCGGCGGTGATTTACAAATAGATGGTGTTAAGTGCTGCTTATTTTTCTGAGTGATTGATCAGATAATGTATTAAACACCATCAGTACTATTCCCCTGCCTCCTGTGGGACTGCACACCAATTATTAGAGAAATGGAGGAAGGCAGAAAAAATGGAAGGCTTTTCTCATAAATCTCTTGAACTTGTCTCCACAATCCACGTTAAAGGAGCTTATTGTGCATTTTTTCCTTTATTCTGTCACATATCTAGACTATGTAACTATACAGTTTCAGTGGATGCCCATGTTAAACACGGAACTTTCCTGTAATGAAGTCAGCATATTTACAAGTCATCAATCCTCAGTTTCAGACTGTTTCAGGCTATGAGCACTGAAGCTCAGCCCACCGATAGGTCCAATTTAACCATGTGGTATTTGCTGTCAACGTTCCAATGAACAACATCAAATTCAGTCGCTGTCAACCACAAAGTCTCCGTAACAACAAGGCCTAAGGCCAGGACATGGATGTGTGTTTCAGATGTGAGAGGATCTGAAATAACAAATATAAACACCTGCTCAAGCCCTGTAATTCCCCAGTGATTTAGAAAGAAACAGTCCAGAAAAAAGAAAAAGAAACTACATAAAAGAGGCCTAATCAAGGCAGATTTACCTCGAGCACATGACATACATGAACTCCACTCGGCTTCACACAAACACACTCTCCTCTGTCAAAGAGGAAGTGGTCACAGTGTGGCAGAGGGATTATGCTGGATTTGTGGAGCAGATCTTGCTCAATGCTAGTGATCCTTAAACTCTGGGGGGGGTTTGAGCTTAGCAGCAGGCTGAATTTTATTCTCCCTCCTTCGGTCTCTAACCTCTTTCACCTCTCTATTTGTCTGCTCTCCTCTCTCCTGAAAGTCTTGTGGGATGAATTCTTGAAACAAAGCAGGAAATAAATTGACTGTGGGAAGAAAAAGTGAGCCTGAAGGATTAAACGTAAAGAGGACTTGGCAGTAAAATGTTTTTATTATCTTTCTCTAGCATTTATCTCCCTCATTTTTCCTGCTCTTGTCCACGCTGTTCGCCCAATTAGAGATTAACTCCTAGTGGTAGACTGTTTCAAGAGGTGGGGCTTTCAGAGTGTGGGATACTTGAAGCGTCAATAGACTAAGATGTAGCTGAAGCCCCAAAGCTCCATCGGAACGAACCGCAATGTGCACACGTGAAGTCTAGACATTCTCAAACACTGCCAAAGCTTCATAATTAGAAATCTTCTTCTTACTATTATTAGAATTAAACTATTGCAAACACATATATAAGCCTACAGCCAGTATTGTACTCTGATATCCTCATGCTGATATTGTTAACATGCTGAGATGCTTACTGTCTTAGTTGCCTTAAATTCCCTTAGTTTTGCAGGAATCAGATAAAAGATATATATATATATATATATATCAGAGAAAACAATGAGACCAACACATCATTGAGGTTTGCAGACATTCGTTTACGCACAGCTCTCTTAAGATCATGCTCTAACATTTCAATCAGATGTTGCATGACCCAATTTGGCCCAAGTTTTAGCTGCCAAACAGAAGGCCTTATATTTGAATTTGAAATACTTTGACATACAGAAAAGTTTGTAGTTAACTCGATGACTGAAAGGTGCCCAGGTCCTGTGGCTTTAAAACAAGCCCAATTCATCATCCCTCCGCTACCGTGTTTGATAGTTGGTATCAGGTGTTTGTGTTGATATGCTGTGTTTGGTTTTGAACATTACGGCCAAACATCTTTATTTTGATCTTGCCTGTCCAAAGTGTCCAAGTGGGACACTGTTTTAAACATGGCAAACTTCAGTCTTTTTCTAATGTTACTATCATGAACTTTAATATTTAACACAGTAAGTGAGAAAAAATATGTCAAATACTATATATGAGACATGAAGCCCCAGCTTCTGAACTTACAAAGCAATATGCTGAACTTTATATAACATCCCTGTCTAAATCTGAATAAAAAAATAAAACGGTAATAAACAGCCGAAGAAAGACATCCTTTTTATTGCTGTGACTTTTAGGGATGAAGCAGACCACAGAAGCACAAAGTCATGGTTGGCAGCAGCTCCAGGCTCCAACACAAGCCCGTTTCTCAGTCTCAGCCTTCGTCTACATAAAACACGGCTTTGTCCCGCAGTAACAAACAACCAGGAAGGAACAGGAGGCGGGATACTTGTTCCATCCAGTGTGTGTATACTGGTGTTGTCCCATCCAGTAACATTGTTGTTATGGGATACCAGATTTCCATGGTGCAGAAATGGTCTCACACACATACAGAGAGACAGTGTGCCAGAGACTGTTGCCACACTGAGCACAGGCCAATCGTATATCTGCCATCTGGAGGGGAGAGAACATACAGTGGCACTGCTGGCAGCAAACAAGATCATTACAGAACAAAACTGAGGAGAATTATTACAAACAGACTTTGGTGTGTAAGCAGAGGTTTTCCTTTGTTTGTAACTCAGTGTCTGGATTCTGCCCTATAAATACTACATGTCTCTTTCAGTATATTCGCTTTAACTTTAAAATTATTATTATTCTCTGTTCTTGCCATCAACTAAACCAGCTCTGTTTGCATTTTTGGAGTTTTGACAGCACCTAAAAACCCGAGTCACATCCAACTGTGTTTAGTTTGAGTGAACCTGACAAGTGAACCTGACAGGCCACATTATTAGATTTTCTCTTCTCCCTGCAGCCACGGATGAGACAGGGGAGTTTAAGCTGATTATGTGAGACACATTTTTATACAGTTTTCTGATGAAATGAATGGTTCAAACATCTGATTAGATAAACACGCAATTCAGTGAGCTGTAATAAAACATTGTTGGCACTATAAAGGTGGAAAAGAGCTATTAAAGAGTCGTCAGTAGTAATGGTCTCGTGATCTTCTGTGGCTTCAAAACGGAATAAACTAAAGAGTAAAAGTAGAAGCAGTACTTGCAGTTTCTTAATTTCAGTGGCTGCTCTAAATAGTTTAGGAGGACCAAAACATCCTTTAAATTCTTCTCTTAGTTCACTGATCTGACCAACTAGCATTTTTTTGTCAGTCTGTCTATGCCGGGTGTCCACTCTTAAATCAGACCATATACTGAAGACACTAGATTTAAGGTAGACTTACTAAATCAGAAAACAAAAGGCAAACCATTGTTCAGGTCACAACAGAATCCCTTACAGGCAGCCAGGACCAACTTTTATAGGAAAATGCAAGGACTATGGCAAAGACTAGGAGGAAGGACGGGACTATTTATACACAGAGGTAAGTGGAGAAGCTGGAGAATGGCATCCAGCTACAGACAATCCTGGCAACCATCAAAGAAAGACTCAAGAGGCAACTGACTTTCAAAGTAAAACTGAAAAATACCAAAAAACAAATAAATAATAGAATGGAACAATCCATAAATACAACAAACACAAAAATCTAAACTCGAAACTCTGGAAAATGCAGGAAAAATCTAAATAGAAACTCAAATGCAAACATATTCATTGAGGACTCCAAACTTGAGAACATGACCAAACACTGGGTCTGTGACACAGTCTCGGGAGGAAACCAACCACAATCATGACTTCACTAATCTTCTATAATATTTAATGTTTATACATCAGCCAGAGTTAGAGCATACAAATTGCAATGTGTGCATACTTCAGATGCTCTTAGTACATCTCGTTTGGATCAGCGGCATCTTTAACATCTAGCCACAGACATCCTTATAAACACCTGCCGAATCCTGTTACAGCCCCACAGTTTGCCATTAGGATACATACAGAGACAAACAAATTTTTAAGGTAAAAGTTAGAGACCATCTGGTCATAGTCTCACACCACACACATCCACACCAACAACTTGGACTACACCCATCCACCACCACTTGGCCTTTGTGATGATACCCCGGTACAGTTTTGACACTCTGGCTTTGAGAAGGAGTCTGACAGCAGTAGATTTCTGCCTCTATAACTGTTGATTTTTCTCTTGTGAAATGTGTCTTGAAAACATCTATGCTTCCATTGTAAGAGCAAAATGTGACATGCACGCCCACCATGAAGGAGTCCTGAAATCACTCGCTGGTAGCTGTCCTAGAACTGAAAGCAAAGAATCAAAAGCATTTTTGGACCAAAACAACTGCCATCTAACAACAAAATTGGGCTGTCAGTAGACAAGGAAACAACCCCAATAATCCCTTTCCTCTCATCTCTGCACCTGTGATCTTGATGAATTTCTAATGGGATTCTCCCCTTTTCCCCCAGCCCATCTGTTAGAGGCCGGCTGAATGCGTGCAATGGGGGATACACCCTCACACTCAGAGCTGGCGCTCTCCCCGTCGTTCTTCCATTAACAGCAGATGTAAGAGACCAATTAGAGTGCTGAGCAGCCCCTGGGAGCTGCACCACGGATACCAGGAGGTTAATTATATCTATTCACCTTACAACCGGCCAAGGTTTAAAAACAGAGGTGTTGCCAAATCTTTGGTCCGTGACGAATCAATACGCTTATAGAAATAATTGCACAACACAGTCAAACCTACACTCATCTTTTCCAGGCTACAGAAGTGATCTTTAATTACTATAAGAGGGCTTGGTGGTGCAGGATTAAGAGTGAGATCCATGCACAGACATTCATACACAGACATGCATGTGCGCACATGAATGCATGTACACATACCAGTGCGCAGATGATCTGTGCTGGAAATAATTTGCATAGTAACTTGATTTAAATACCTTTACGTTTTTGTGTAACATTCAGATTAAAGAATACGTAACCAAATCCTTTATGCATTATATCTCTCTGATTGGGAACAACAGCCTTGGGAATACTTTGAGCATGAAACAAAAACTAAAAATAATGCCACATCTTTGGGATTTTGCTGACCTGAGTGATTTATTAGTGGTCACCCTCCCCCACAGGTAAAATTCTGCGCTCTGCTGAGCACATTTAGTGTTACAGTGCAGATTGAGAGCATCCTACTCACTGATGGAGTACATGATCCTGTTTCCGGCACTTTTTAGGGGTATTTTTATGCATCCCTGACATACCGTTCAAGGACTCATGCTTGCCTGCATGCCTCCTGTACTGACATTGGAAGGTTGTGCATGCACATGTGCACACTGAACCTGAAAACGGACACATAGACACTCATACACAACCACAAGCGCATACATAACAGAGAGCAGTACTCTGCCAGAAGCATTAGTGAGATGCACACGCACATATACACGGAGTCAGTGTATATATTTAGCACAGGAACTCACACGATCCTGCTTTACATGCCTGATTGTTTTAGTAGGTCATGAGATGAGGCTGCTTGGATGTGTGTCAGTGGAGGAAAAGAGAAGAATGGTAGACAGAGAAGAGAAGAAGCACTTGACAAAAATTTCATCTAATTCCTAGTTGCTCTCCAAGAAGCTGTTTCCAGTGATTGTTCTGCTGATCACAAGACAATCATGCAACAATATCTGAGCACCTAAAATGTCTCAATAAAAAGGAAAGGCAGGGATAAAACTATATTTTACTTAGTCAAAAGAGCTTTCTGTTTTATAGAAGAAAGGAAATACCCCTGAAGTGAAGACAGATCTTTAATATACTGGGTACACATATGTTATATTTTCTCCTCACATGATTACAAATCATAATTAGATAAGAAGATATCATGTCTCAAGCACCTTATGTTGTAATATAAAGCAGTTAAATTTGAATTGCAGAAATTGAAGAAAAATTGCTATTAACGCAATAGAGATGAAACATTTTAAAGCCCAACTGATCAGCGGGTCAACTAAGATAACAAAGGAATACATTACTGTGTGCCATGCATGTTTCTTTCTTTCATACATAATCTTATAGACATACTTTGTACTATTCCTTTGGCTTTTAAGGCAGATTTGGCTTTTCATTGACCTCTGCATGTATGCATGTACTCGACAGATGTCAGTAACACGCTATATAACTGAGGGTGGACACATTTGTGCCAAAAATTGCTCAGTGGGATCCTGGCTCATGGCCTAATCTTCCTCTTCCATGCAAATTTTATACAACATGCTGCAATACGCAGATAAATTCTCCACTGTGCACACAGTGGAGTGCACACTACGGGATGCCATATTTAGAAGTATTTAAGATAGAGATTTCATGATTAGCTGCGTCAAGGCTGCCGTGAAATGAACAGTTCGCACTACATAGGAGGCATGAATTTCTCACAAATCTCAAAAGCAGCTCGATGTAGCTGTAAACATACAAACATTCAATGACGGTAAGTACAGAGCCACTTTTCTTCTTTATCTGTTAGCAGCCAATGTGCCCCTATTCAAGAAAAAAGTGCGAGGCAAAGCTTATCAGGAGAAAAGTGAGAAAGAAACAGGGAGATAAGGAGTAGAGAGGGGGCGGGGGGGCGGCGTGACTCGTGAGTACTGAAGCCTAAGTGGCCTGGCTCAATATCTGACTGTCTGCAGATTTAAAAAAAAACACAAAACAGAAAAGCACTCTGAGCTCCACTTGGGGCACTCGCACAAGATCAAACAAAGAGCCTGAGAAAGTCTGACGTAGGGATGAGGGAGAGGGGAAGAGCTCGAGAAGCGAAGGGCAGAAGAGTCAGAGTTTTAGAAATGAAAGAACTCCAGGCGCGCTGGGCTTGAGAGAGGGAAAAAATTAGACTAAATAGAGAGTGGTGTGTGTGTGTGTGTGTGTGTCTATGCTCTCACTGACACGGCCATAGGAAATCAATATCAAACTTTGCATGAATCAGCAGCTTTGGATGAGTTAACCCGTTCACGTCGATATTTATTAGACTGCTTTACGCGTAGGGCAGTTACAGATGACTGATGGCACAGAGACACATAATTTCCTAATACTTTCTTCTTAATGTTTCTACATTGATGTTTTTGTGCAGTTTTATCAGAGTGGAAGAAATTTCAGAGCACAGGCCAGTTTGCAATGAGTTTTAGTAGGCTTTGATGGATAGTTGGATAGATGGATATGGAATAATCAAAGAGAAATAAAGGAATAAATAAAGTCAGAATGGAGAAAACCAGGGAAACTAAAAACATGCAAAAGGCCCATAATTGATACGTAAAAGAGAAATGAAGAAACTGCTTGAACTGGCTTTTCAAAACTAAATGGACTCCAACCGCTCTAACACAAATACATTCACCTCATCCTCCTGTCTGCCATCCCTTCTTGGCTACTGTGGACGGTAACGTGAGCGGGGCTTTAATCCTAATCCCTCTCCACGTGCCATCATCAGTCAGGGTTTGGATGGACATACCCACAGAGCCACAGCCAAGAAGTGGGGGAGACTGGGTGAAGTCGTGTCACCTCTGCTGCGTATCAAGATTCCTCCAACAAACATCAAAGCGTTCTCCGTCTTTATTAATTTCCCTCCTTCCCCTACACGTCTGCTCCATCCGTCTGCCCTCCTACTAATTCTAACATCCTTATTTTTTCTTATGAACTGTTATCGCGATGTTTTCTTTATGTTTTGTTTTTTTTGGCTCCAGTCTTTTCTTCTTCGCCCTGCCCCCTCTGCTGCTGGTGTGTTAAGTTGCCAAGGAGCCAGTGATGGTTAGGTGAGCGCACTCACTGCCAGCGTGGAGCATAGACATAAAGAGATGTTTAATCAGGTTTTATTAGCTCAAAAGATAAATGAACAGGTGATTAATAATAGTTAGAATGGCGATGTTGGACCCTGTGAGATGACCCTCAGCATGTCATCATCAGTATTATACTGTCATAAGTGAGCTGGATTTACTGGATTTTTAGGAATCGCATTAACTGATGTTTTAGTCTGGTGGCTTTGGATGTTTTAGCTGTGGCATCTACATGCTGCATTTTCATGCTGCAGTCAGATTTCTTTTGCTGTGTCAAAATCGTGTTATTAAAGAAATCTAGACCATATGCGTGAATAATGAAGTATATGCAGGCAGAACAGGAAACCACTGGGACGGCACTTGGAAGTGATGCACAAACACTCACTTAAAATGGGCAAGAACCACACCAGTTTGACTTCAGGACATCGGCAATCGTATTACCAGCCCAAGAAAACAGGCTAATTCAATGTAAACCTGTTCTGCAGAACTAAGGTGTTTGAAATGAGATTTTTAAAAGGAAAAAAAAGGATTCACGTCCTTCTTCACCTGTGTGTGATGACAGTGTAATGGCGCTAATTTTCATTTAGCCTAAGATAACCCTGAGCTCCCAAGGACAAAGCGTGCAGCCTGAACGCAGTTTAGCTGACCTAGTCTCTGAACATTAGTCTGGTTGGATGCTCCACAACACACGGGCCAGAGAAATGGAAAAAAAAAAAAAGAGGGGAATGAATGACATCATTGACTTTTGCTGATCTGGGTTCAGCTGGATGGCAGAAGCAGAGCAGCATGATGTCATTTTGGCCTACAGGACCAAACAAAGCCCACAGTGGCCGAGCAGATGTGTGAGTACACTCCATACACACAACAGATCCAACTTGGACCGCCACAAACACAGATATATTCTTTTTTTTTGGTTTAAAGTGAAGCTCATGCACTAAGCCGACTGTCGAAACAACAAACAAGATGCTGCTTCCTCAGTTTGCGTGTGCGTTTGTGTAGCGAGGCAGAGAGAGAAAGCAAGAAGGTAGAGGTCGGAAAATCCCTGGCAACAGCCTCTGAGCGGCATGTCTTACTTCACTGACATCCCTTCAGAAAATGAACACGAACAACCTTGCGGTGTTGGACAACTCAAATCTGCTCACGGTCATGACTTGGCAAAACGTGCAGCATGAAGAGAGGGAAAAAATCATTTAGCATGGAGTAACTCAAGTCAATGAAGTGGTAATGTGGTGCAGCTGTCCTTTACTGCTCCGACGTCACACTTTTTCACCCTTCACTAAAACTAAACCTCGAGCCTGACACATCAGAAAAGCCGTACCTGCCACTGCTATAAAGGTCAGGCAATTCCTAGGAGGAAACTGCAGGCCTCCTGTTCTTCTACACTCGCTGCTACACCTGTTTTTCAGGTCAGTCCAACCAAACCAATGTCTCTTCTTATCACTGGCACTGACAGCACTTTACTCATCACACAGGAATGACCAGGAAACATTCGATCATGTACAAACTAGATTTGGCCTGATGCCTCGTCTTTTTTCACATATCCTTGTTCCTTATTATTCCCTGTGACTGTAGACACCAGGAAAAACGAAGCACCATTTTTAATCAGTCTCCTATTTTACACTAGGGCTTCATTATTCTGCTTCTGTGAATTCAAAGGATTTTGTATTACATACTTATGTGCTTTGTTTTATCCAACAGCTGGTTTCGTTATGCTTGATTTTATCATTTTTGTAACCCTGTAATGGTGCCCAGTTTTCCTCCAAGTCTTATGAAAGGACTTCCAAAGGGTAAACAGAGTAAAAAGAAAACACATTTATGGATGAAGATGCTTTTCTTCTCTACTCGATACCCTTCTCTTACCCCTTTTTACCCCCCTCTTTGTCTGTATCTAAGCTGCTGTGGCTGGCTATAAATTTAATAAAGGAAATCCATACGGGGTGAAAGCTTTTAAGTAGTTTCACCTCATCAGTTATGCATTAAAATACTGAAGCGACCAGTAACCCTGGTGGGACATTCGTCAGTGCAATTCCACACCTCTGATTTGCTCGGTTGGCCAGTGGTATTCCCCTCATCTCACTGATTGCTGGTGCTTACACAGCACAGTAAATATGATTGATTTTCTCATTATCCACCAATGGCAATTATGTTACTCCATCCTTCAGCAGTGATAGCTCACGCTAACCACGACATCACAGTCACTGCTACGGACAAGCACAATAAAAGAGGGTGAAGTGAGTGTTCCCCCTTTCCATGTGATCAACATTTTAAAGCACATGTTAGTAACAACAACAAAACAGTGTGGTTTAAACTCCCTCTGCTGCTCCCTATCACAGACACAGGTTGTGTTGGGGATAATCCCCTTATGTGTGTGTCACTGTAGTTGGTACACACCAGCAGTGACTATGAACAAACTGAGCCGTACAGAAAGAAAAAACTGTCCCGTTGTACTGGGATAAATGCAGGCATCACTTAAAGTATGCTGTCGATACATAAACTGAGCATACGTCTCACACGAGGGCTCAGTCGTCAAGAAGAATGGGCGCATCTTGGAAATGAATCCTAATATTGATGTGTCATGCTGCTCTTCGCTCTTCCCTGAGTCACCCTCTCCCACCCATAACATTATCAGCCTGAAGTACGGTTTCTCCCTGTGCCAGCAAAGAAATCACGTTGCAGCAGGCGAGAAGGAGTGTCCTGTTCTGTCACACCGTTTTGTCTCATTCGGCAAACTGCAGAATACGTACACTGTGTATACATTCATAACAAGCCCTTCATCACATCGAGCAGAGCCGGGGCAGCGCTGTGAGCAAAGGACTGTTTCTCATCCTCCCTTCCTCTTTGTTTATTAGCTCTCTCCTGATGGAGGCTGTTGACATCAGCCCGGCCTTGATTTCAAACACTTCCTGTTAAATCTGCAGTGCTTTTAGTTTTTCTTTCATCCTGTAAATGTCAACCTGGGAGCGCCTGCTTTGACTTAAACATCCGTCTGTTTGACAGTAAGTCTAGTGATTAATCAATTGAAGAGCATCCAGATCTAAACAATGATGGAAAATGTTATAGTTTTACAAAAAAACCCCAGCTCATGTCTGCAACATCTAACACCTCTGCAGGGTGTCAAGTCACACCAGTCAGCTGGTGACATGTCAAATCCAGAAAGCAGCATGCAGTTCATAGTAGAGAGGGATGGGAGTATATGAAGGGTTAGTTTAGTTTTACCGTTGCAGAACTGTAGCAGTGATGAGGTGTCATATAAACTGCTGTAGCTGGAAAAACCGTCCTCCATTCTCAGCCTCTGCTCGGCACCTCTGTCCTCCCTCTGGTATCCCACCACTCCTTCGCTCCTTCTCTCTCTCTCTGGTGATTCCCCTACTTTAGTTTATCGCTCACTTGGCGTCCAAGGCGCTCCCTCCATTCACTCTGTACGGGTCAGGCTCCCTGGGTGAGTCACCATGGCAACCCATTCACTCCGATTATGTCATGTGAACTCCAGCCCCTCTTTTTTTCCAATCCCCCTCTCTCACAAAAAAAAGAAAAGAAAAGTCCTGAACTACAGCAGAAAACACTCCCTGCAGAAGAATGACTGAACAGGGACACAAGTTAAGAGGCTGCCGGTCGTGTTTTCTTTTTCTTTCCCCTGTGATCGTCCTCTCCTTCCCTTCCCCTGGCTCCTCTTGTCCTTATTTCTCCAGCGTTCAGGAGAGACAGCTGTGTGTCGTTAGCTCTCGCTGATCTCCAGAAGAGAGAGAGAAGAGAAAAAAAACAGCTTTAAGAGGGCTTGAGCTGACAGCGCAGGCGAGCTCTGGCACAGGCTGTCGCTGTGTATATGTATGTATGTTTGTGTGTCAGGAGCTGTGTGAGTGTTAAGATAATGCTCGGGACAGCCCAGCCTTCCCGTCACACACAGCGTGGACGAGTCAGAGCGCAGGGGGCTGGGCCTGTCAGCTACAGCCTCCTCCTCCTCCAGCTTTAGTGGGAGCGGAGCGGAGGAGAGGAGGAAAGGGGAGAAGAGAGGACATGGTAGAGGAAGGAGACTTCAAGAGAAAGGAGGAATGGCAGGAGAGGAAATAGAGGAAGAAAGAAAGAAAGCAGATGGGGAAATATGGAGAAGCAAGGGCAAAGTGGGAGAGGAATGAGACAAGGGCATTGGGGAGAAGAAAACAGAGATTAGACAGGAGGCAGGAGAAAAAAAGAGCTGAAAGAGAAGTCAGCAAGGAGTAGCTGGTATGTTATCCTCCTGCTCTCACATGCACAGCAACGTCACATATACTGTAGGTGTGAGTACGGAGTCACATGGGGACACACCACAACAAAACCGACGTCACCTCCTCCAAGCGTTTGAGCTGAACCTTGCCAAGGGGATCTCAGCTGTGACTAAACACGATTATCATTCTGTCCTCTGTCCGTCTTATCTGCCCTGCTGCAGACTGCGCAGAGACCGAGGGTTCCTTAAAACAAGGACGAGAGGGGGAGAGAATGAAAGGGAGACTATAGGGGATTGAGGAAAGAGAGAAATAAATGGAGGGTAGAGGGGGGAGGAGGAAAAAGAAATTGAGTGGTGCTCGAGGAGGGTGCTGGGTGTAGAAAGAAGGAGCAAATTAAAAAGTGAGCAGGGTGGGAGTTTTGTGAGGGTGGGGGCACCCTATAGAAAAAAAGGGACACAGAGAGAGGGTTTTGTATGTGCAGGAGAGGAGGGGTCTCACTGCATTATTTATAATTCAGGCTTGAAGGGAAAACTAATAAAGCCTAAGAACACAGTGTCTGTGGCCTATATTCATGTTGGAAACACTTCCCCCATTTTTTCCCCCCGAGATCACAAGGCAAAGCCGACAAAAGTCACACAAAGGCAGGGAAGCTCTAAAGAGAGCAGAGGGACGAGCCCATGAAAGGATACATGATGTTTTTCATAGCAGTCCAGAACACGTGATACTATCAGTCAACACGATGCTCTGTTGGTGCAGGTACCTGTCACGATATCTCTGGTTTAAAGGTGACCCTGCTAGATTTGACCTTTTAAAAGTTCAATTCAATTCAATTTTATTTATATAGCGCCAAATCACAACAAAAGTCGCCTCAAGGCGCTTCATAGATACAGAGAAAAACCCAACAATCATATGACCCCCTATGAGCAAGCACTTTGGCGACAGTGGGAAGGAAAAACTCCCTTTTAACAGGAAGAAACCTCCAGCAGAACCAGGCTCAGGGAGGGGCGGGGCCATCTGCTGCGACCGGTTGGGGTGAGAGAAGGAAGACAGGATAAAGACATGCTGTGGACGAGAGACAGAGATTAATAACAGATATGATTCAATGCAGAGAGGTCTGTTAATACATAGTGAGTGAGAAAGGTGACTGGAAAGGAAAAACCCAATGCATCATGGGAATCCCCGGCAGCCTATGTCTATTGCAGCATAACTAAGGGAGGATTCAGGGTCACCTGGTCCAGCCCTAACTATATGCTTTAGCAAAAAGGAAAGTTTTAAGCCTAATCTTGAAAGTAGCGATAGTATCTGTCTCCCGAATCCAAACTGGAAGCTGGTTCCACAGAAGAGGGGCCTGAAAACTGAAGGCTCTGCCTCCCATTCTACTTTTAAATACTCTAGGAACAACAAGTAGGCCTGCAGAGTGAGAGCGAAGTGCTCTGATAGGGTGATATGGTACTACAAGGTCATTAAGATAAGATGGGGCCTGATTATTTAAGACCTTGTATGTGAGGAGCAGGATTTTGAATTCAATTCTGGATTTAACAGGAAGCCAATGAAGGGAAGCCAAAACAGGAGAAATATGCTCTCTCTTTCTAGTCCCTGTCAGGACTCTTGCTGCAGCATTTTGGATTAGCTGAAGGCTTTTCAGTGAGTTTTTAGGACATCCTGATAATAATGAATTACAGTCGTCCAGCCTGGAAGTAATAAATGCATGAACTAGTTTTTCAGCGTCACTCTGAGACAGGATATTTCTAATTTTAGAGATGTTGCACAAATGGAGGAAAGCAGTCTTACATATTTGTTAAATATGTGCATTGAAGGACATGTCCTGGTCAAAAATGACTCCAAGGTTCCTCACAGCGTTACTGGAGGCCAAGGTAATGCCATCCAGAGTAAGAATCTGGTTAGATACCATATTTCTAAGATTTTCAGGGCCGAGTACAATAACCTCAGTTTTATCTGAATTAAGAAGCATGGGAGGAAAGGAGGATGAAAGGCATGCAGTGATCAGTTTATGGTTCGAGGCCCTCCACGGCTTCAACCTCGGGGAAAACATTGCACTTGGCTTCACTTATTACACAATAACATCGAGCCCACAGCAGATCGACTAAGCTCACCAGCAGACAGGATTATGCAAGGAAACAAGGTGCTCTTTGTAGACCCGTGCTGCATTTTCGCTCTTTATTCGCAAGAATGCTACAATGTAAAAAGTCTTACCTTTGCACTGTCTTCAGTTAATATTCTTATCAACAACCACAGAATATAACTGTGCACCCAGCTGTCCTGCATTAATATACAGTCTGTGTATTTTTAGTCCTGAGTAGTACAACATCCAGTGTTTTGATTGAGATAAAACAAGGAATTCCTTGCAGTTCTCTGCTAGAAGAACAAGCAAAACATGCACCCTTTGTGCTTTGTTCTGAAAGACTGCAGGTCACAGTGGTGTTTTGTCTGAAGGGGCTCAGATTATGGTAAATCCCATTGTAGCATTTCACTGCAGGGTCTGATGTGGGATCTAGATTAGAGGGTCTGGTTTTATGTGTATCTGTCTCTCTGTGCATATGCTTGTGCCAGAGGAGAGTATATTCCCTCCAAAATCCTGCCCCATGGGGCTCTTGACCCCACCTACAACTCAGAGGGTGGCAGGTGGTGAAGTGTGCTGGTGCTGCTGCTCCATCCCTTTTCAGTCCATTGCTCCCACCCTCACTGCCCATCAGTGAACCACTTGTAAGACAAGCGGGACAGTGCTGCACTTACTGTGAGGCTATTCCGCTTCTATTAACAAATACTGCGTGTGCACGGCCTCTAAAACACACAATCTGTGCAGTCAGTTAGACATGCAAACAACAAAACCTGACAAACAGGGGGATTTATCAGCTAAATATTTTTAGTTAATGTTTTTTTTTTTTAAGTGGCTACACTTCATAAAAAGATATAGTGGCTATATGTTTTCTACTGCTAACTGTTCTAACTTCTAACTGTTAGCCATAATAGCTTAAAAAAGCGATGATACCTTTGTGTTGTGGTCTGCTGATTTTATTGCCCCCTAGTGGCCAAGAAACAAAAGCATAAACCACAGATTTACTCTAATTGCTACTGCTTTTTCTTTAATCCTTTCTTTAATTATCCTTACTTTCTTTTTATTCCATAATAATACTATACTGTTGGGCACATGGTTAGTTCAGTGGAAAATTAGGGGAATGCATGGTAGTTTTAAAGCACATGCTCAACTTTATTTGCATGATACATTTAACAGGGGTTAGCGTCATTTGTTTAAAAGCACTTTTAACTTGGCAGCTTGGCATCATGCCTGTAGTTCTCCATTGCTTTCTCAACTGGCTCTGTTTTTACTCCTTTTGTTCCCATGAGGCACTTGAAGGTCACATTCAACATTTAGCGTGCTGTTCATTTTTTAAAACTTATTTTTGTTTCAGAAAGAAAAAAGAAACTGCTGACATTTTTTTTATTATCAACAGATGATCAGTCAGTCTGTCAGTGGGCCAGGATTATACACAATCAAATCCAGAGCTGAAGAGGAAACAAGGTCAATCCTCTGCATGATCCAGCCACCATCTGTGTGTCTGTCCTGGTTATTGGGCTGCTTTGTGCTTTACACCACAAATTATTTCAACCTGGGCTCCCATTGATTTATATAAACACAGAGTTTAAACAAAGCCTATGGACACATGTAGGATCAGGTTTCCCAGATTTTTTGGCCAGCTAAAGACCATACACACATCTTAGTGATTGTGTTTTTGGGCTGCAGCTTTGAGGGTTGTTCCAGCTATAATAGTTAAACATTACATCAAGTACAATTTTAACCTATCCTTTTTTAAAAAAAAACTATATACAAAGGTTGACTAGCTACTTTTTCACATGGAAAGAGGAGAAGTGTTAAATCTAAAATGTAAATGTAGCAGCAGGTAGCAAAGGTCAGCCACTATGAGCTTGTGCCAAGGACAAGATGAGCCAAAAGGAAAGAGCGAGCATAAAACCCTCCACATTAAACGAGTGTTTCTCATTTACTTCCGTGGTTGTGAGAACCTTCACTTGGCTCTTTAGCTGTTGTGTTAACTCATCATCCCACAGTGGAAGTGACAGCAAAATACTGCAGGTTTTCATTTCAAAGCGATCTTGAGACTGTGCCAGGGGGCACAAGAAAACTCCTGGCAATGGCACATGTGCCATCCTGGAGGAGTTGGACTACCTGCGCAACCTCTATAGGGTCCAGGTATCACCTCATGCTAACAATAGTGACACTGACCCTAGTCAAACCTAAAACTAGTGAAAAAACAGTCAGAAAGGAGGATGAGGAAAGCAAAACTTCCAGTGGCCTAACCTGTAAAACCACCTGTTTTAATGACCAGATCACTATCCCACAACTTTAACTGATTTGATGCTGTTGTCTGATAAAAAAAAATCCTTTATGTTTTTTTTTAGTAGTGTACTTTTTCTTGAACTGAAATATCCAAATTTCCCCTCTAGGAACTGTAATATTTTGGCCTGTTTGATATCCTTTAAAATCAGTGGTGCCACTGATGCACCTAAATGACGACCGGTTACTCTCTGTGACTGACAGGCTTACTCTTTTTAATAGCTGAGTGTGAGAGGGAATAGCAAATCAGCCGAGAGTCTGTTGAAAAGACATCATCCCCCACATGCTGGGAAAAAAATAAGCTGTCATTTCTAATACATTCTTAACAGAAGAGCCTCTGAGTGCAGAATAAAACATATTTTATGACACTTAATTATGAACTATGGTACCCATGTGTCGGGCATTATTAGCTTCAAGGGCTGCCTACATGGTACTGCATATCTCGGTGATTTCAGCTGATGTTTCATTTATCAAGGTCCAGCCCGACACGATGTGGGAAGAACCTGACAGTCCGCTGGCTCCACTGCATAAGAGAGAACGGCAGATAATTTAGTTTAACCCTGTCAGATCAACAAGAATTTGCAAGGATGATACATTGTTAAGAGTTTCTGTTATCATGAATTATGTGGTAGAAATGTGACCTAGATTCAGCGGGGGCGTGGGTGAGTGGGGGATCCAGAGTGTTAGCAGCTCTGTTTGAGAAACCAGAAAAGCCTGCATCACATAGATTATAAGGACATACACTGTTTTAAAATACACAGCTTGACACATGCACAGTTACTTATCCCAATAAAGCAGTTCCTCCCCTGCCATAGAAATTGTATCACCACTACATGAAGCTAGATGCAAATGCAAATGTATGCCACAGACACCAGTGCCTCCTGTGACGATGCTAGCGTGGCTAACACTGTTAGAGATGAATATCCTGCAGTAAGCAATTGGAGCCATCTGCTTTTGCTAAAATTAAATACTTCATCTAATTGTCCTCTGAAGACAGTCGGCTCGCAAATGTTGCAAACATAACAGAGAGGAGCATGGCTAAATCAAATAGCAGCCACACAGCATAGTGCACTCTTGTGAGCCACACAAGCAGCAGCAGTGCCAAATTATGATGTTATCATTCAGGAAAACTGGGTCACCACTTGTGTTTTAATGCACTCCTTTCGTCATGAACTCTTAACAGCATTACTCATGTTCAAATCAAATCCACTGCCAGTCTCTGTAATATCCACAGAGCCTCGTATTTATTTACACAGATTTATAATAAAGTAAGAGTTGTGTAGATATGTTTTGTTAGTCAGTGTCAATGCATTTATTTATTTTAATCGATTAACTGCAAGCCTAGAAGTTGTGCTGGAGCTACAATCTGTTTTAACCTTTAAATATAGGTAAAGAAAGGTAAAGGTAAAGAAAATATTAATAGAGCGACAAACATATAGAGTGCAAGTATTCATGTATGCTGTCTCTTTTTCTGTTCAGCAGATGTAAACTTGATCAGTGCTTTCCAACAATAATACTCAGCTCAGTGTAATCTGATACTGAGTCGAGCTTTACAAGTGTTCATGGTTTGCAGCTGTAAAATCAGGAAGTGCTTTTAAAGCCAAAGCTTAACTCAACAGATTTGTCATTTTTTAAAATCTCCACACATTTTCAACTTTTATACAAACAGAACCTCCAAGAGAACCTTTGGATGTCGACCATAAATACCGTCATTATTGTTTTTAGGACGTACAGTAGCACATAAGCGTCATATCAGTGCTGTGTGTTTTTCATTTCTCTCAATTAAGCTCAAGAGAAAAGGTTTGGAAGACAGTTTAAAAATAAGTAAGGATCTTTAGATACATTTTATGTTAAATACAGATGGAGATTAAAGTTTTCATACACGGTTAAGATAAAAAACTCACCTTTGGTTTAGAATAACCAATGTGATGAACAGCTAATGCAGTTTGGGGTTTACAGTGCACACAGTTTATATCTCCTTCAATATCTAAACTCTCATTTTGGATAAAGAAAAACCTTTAAAGAAAAAAAATCTTAATGTGGATGAAAGGAAAGATCTATAAGTAAACTGAAAGAGGACACTGCTTTTCTTCCAGGATGAAAGAGGCATCCTCAAAAGAGATTGTAAATGTGTGGAGAACAGAATTGAATTTTCACTAAACACGCTTTGAGACACCTTTGAGAGGACTGTTTTGAGCTGAAAGGCAGGAAGAAAAAAGCAGATGATCTGAGCGGAAAAAAGTGTGAAAAGAGGACTTGATCTTCTGCTACAACGTTATGAAATTCATAACATCGTGACACCCTTTAAAATCATACTGTGGGTATTACCTCAGCCTTCATTGCTTCTTGTCAACCTTTGATACCTCTTCCCGCCTCCTCCCCAACCCTGCCTGACCCCGTCGCCTTCACACTAATGATGGTATGGAAGTGGGAAAGAAGGTTTATAAACCAGACTGACTTCTCTAAATCTAATCTATATGTTAATGAGGCATAATTCGGACACAGAGGTAGAACAGGACTGGTGTAATTCAATGGACTGCAATCCATGAAAGTCTTTGCAACCATTGCCGTGCGGGGCCATTAAAAATCAGAAAAGAGCCCCGTGCAGGTCAGTGGGAGGGATTGGAATTCATCAGCTTTCTACTACTGTGAAAATTGTTCTACTCATCTAAAGGACAGGAATCTAAATCCACCTCATCACCACCATGAAAACCCAGCAGCGCTGTGGTGCGTAATATGGACACACAGTGTGTATCCAAGAGTGTTCGGAGCTGTGTGTTCTCTCAAGCAACGACAACATTAATCAAATCTGACTCGGCCGCTGAAACACCCATCCACTCCCTCCCCCCATTTCCTGAACAACCAACTCTGGCTCTCTCCTTCGCTCATGCACCACCCTCAACAGCCGTATACTACAACTCTCTGATGTCTTTCCACTCTGCGTTTTTTTGTAACAACTTTTATGTTCATTGGTCTTGAATCGAATGATTTTTCGCTGAACCTGCCGGTCAATCCTTTCCTGTCCCTTTTAAAGTCACAGCATCGCAGTTCTTCTTCAGTTCACCCTTAAATAACCTGGGCTAAAGTAAGCCTCTGCTCGAGAATTTATGGTAATTCGTGGCAGGAAACTCACTCAGAACTGCAGGTCATTGCTCCAAAGCCCACATGACAAATGAACCAAGAAAAAGGTTCCACATCAGCAGAGCCACTTGTCCTCATATTCAGGGCACAGATGGAGGTCTGACGTCAGAGAGTCGTGCATGACGCCATCTTTAACTGTCATCTGCATTTCTGAACACACACACACACAGACACACATACTCTTACAAGCTTCCCACTCGCCACAAAGACATGCACACTCAAGAGCGTCCAGGTATACTGCATCTAATGTGGCTCGATGCTCAACATTTTCTGTCACTTTCTATTTCTGTCCCCAAAAGTCTCAGTTAAGTGACACACAGCAGCCGGAGCTGCTTTTCAGATGTACTTTTGTTCCATTTTATTTCACTTTCCCAGCCCCATAAAACGGGGCTGAACTTGCCACCTTTTATGGCCCTTTGCTTTGCCTTTATTCTATGACCACTACCACAGCCACTCATTCAGCATACCAATACTGCCACCTATGGGACAGTAGTAGGACTACAACTATTAATTGTAGGCAAGTATTAACACAGAAAAAAGGAAAATCAAATTGATTATCAGCCGCTATGTTTTGTGATTTTTTGCAACATGAGGACTGTTTTCATTAGACATTTTGACGGCAGTATCACTTAATTCTGCATTAAGTATCTCATCTTAGTTGTTATACACTAAAAAAAGTGTTGGATTTACTTAATTCAATAGTGGATGATTGAAACATGTTTAGATGAAGTAAGTTGAGCTCTTAGAATATTTTAATCCTTCACAATTTTGTCATTTTATCCCAACACTATTCAATAACTTTTACTCCAATAGTAATTGGTCACTTAAATACTACATGCTTTCTTCATATTACACAATGTTCAACAAGGTCTAGAGTCTGGTTTACATAAAAATTGAATGGATTTACTACTACCATCCTCCTATCTTTATCCGGGTTGCAGGGGGCTGGGGCATAACCCCAAAGTGATAGGTTAAGAGGCAGGGTACAACCTGGACAGTCTATCACATAGAGACAAGCAACCATTTGCACTCACATTCATGGGCAATTTGGAATCACCAAGTCAAGTCAAGTATTTATTTATTGTCATTGTCAAAGAACAATGAAATTGCGTTTGGGGCTTCCGTACAACCCGTAAAAAACAAACAAACAAATACCCCTTAAAACCCAAGTGTAAATATTTAACCCAGTGTGACTTCAGTGCAATGAGACAATCCTTAGCAGCAACATGAGAACAAGACAGGTAATGTTCATAGGACATTCAGACAAAGACCTGAGAAACATGACAAAATGCAACAATGCAACCCGTTCAATATTATTGTACTGTGAGATATGATGGTTGTCTATTTAAGAAAGGGGGGGGGGGGGGGAAGAGAGAATAAAGATATAATGCACCAATGCAAACCAGTTCAGTGCTATTAAGAAGTTGGATATGATTATTGTCCGTGAGAGGGGGGCAGAGAGGGGAGGGGGGCAGAATTCAGGAGCCTCACAGCCTGTGGATACAGGCTGTTGGCCAGTCTGGATGTTCTGGCCTGTATAGACCTGTACCTTCTCCCTGAGGGCAGCAGGTGGAAAAGGTGGCGCGCAGGGTGATGTTGGTCCCGCAGGATACTGTGCACCCTCCTCAGACAGCGAGTGGGGAAGATATTACTGATCTCTGGCAGAATTGTTCCAATAATTCTGCCAGCTTCTTTCACCACCCGCTGGAGTGCTTGCTGGTCGGCCTTGGTGCAGCTGGGGAACCACACTAGAAATCCATGCGTCAGGACGCTGCTGATGGCACAGTTATAGAAGTTCAACATCAGAGGTCTGGGAATGTGTGCGCTCCGTAGTCTCCTCAGGTAGTAGAGGCGCTGTTGGGCCTTCCGTGCAACTAAGGTGATATGGTTGCCCCAGGACAGGTCCTCGGTCACAGTTACCCCCAAGAATTTAAAACTGCTCACCCTCTCCACCGCCTCACTGCCAATGAAGAGAGGCAGATGGTTGTTATGACCCTTCCTCCGGAAATCTACAATGATCTCCTTGGTCTTTTTGGTGTTTAAGACCAAGTTATTGTCGTGGCACCATGACTCTAGTTGTTGCACCTCTGTCCTGTAGTTTGTCTCATCGTTGTTGGATATAAGTCCGAGCACTGTGGTGTCATCGGCAAACTTAACAACTCTAATAACTACATGATGTTTAACTGTGGGAGGAAACCAGAATACCCAGAGAGAACCCACTGCAAATCCGCCAGAATTGGGATTTGAACCAAGGACCTTCTTGCTGTGAGGCAACAGCTTAACAAAAGCAGGAAAGCTATGATTTCAAGGCTTGATGCAGAATTTTCAGTATGTTTTTGTCCTTGACAGGTTAAACCACAACAAATGGCGATAGCATAAACGTGGTGTGTGTCCGTGTGTGTGTAGTTGTCTGCCTCTTATAACTCCAGTGATTTTCCTGCAGTTTGAAATCTCATGTGATCTTGTGAATTTCATGAGTCCAGCAACTAATCACTCTTACTAGATTGTATCAGATCACCTCAACAAGAACTAATTAAGTTGTTGAATTTCATACAAATCCTACATAATTTAATTACGTTCACCAAACACACAAGACATTATTTTGTTCAAATTACAAGTTAGACTTTTGTAAATGTAACAACCGCCCAATTTCCTTTTATCGGTATACCCAAAAAAGTAGAGGCGGCTGCTCAACTTGACTGAGATGGATGCCTTCACCAAACCACCATCCAAAGCGCGCGAGATGAAATCATGTGCGGTGTCGCCAGATTTAACATTGCTGTATTATTGACTTACTTCACTCGAACATGATATGAACAATTTAATCTACCCTCTCTGCATATCACGTAGTTTCTACACTATATAGTTACACTTAATTTTAAAGCATGAGCAGGATGCTTACATAAATCCAAGAGCTGGCCCAGCTATGGACAAAAAAAGCAAGATACAACCTTAATATGTCACCAGACCATCTAAGAGAGTCAGACTGTTGTTGTGTGTTGACTGTGGTTGTGGATGTGAGAGTGTGTGGTTGTTTGCCACACATGCCAACGTGAGAAAACCAACGCATGCACACAGATAACATGCAACAAGAGGACCACATGGTTCAGGTCCATGGTGTCCCCAAAACTAACTAATGAGGATTAAGAAATACATTTTAATCATCAGTACAAGCCATGCTTTAAATGCACACATGTGATATTACTCAGGCATGAATACATAATGTGCATTTCTTTAAGGAGTTTGTTTACAGAAACTGAACTCGAACGCGTCCCTATATCAGACTCACTGACCGTTAGGCTGCTGTTTTAAACTGTTTATTTCTCCAAGTGCTGTTTCCCAAACACCGCTTCCTACAGATAACATCTTCATTCCCAGACATGCGTGCACCATTGCTTTGTCATCTTTGCACACAAACATCTGCTCTTGAAACAGGCTGTTTAAAATATGAAACACATGTTTAACTAAACCTAAAAATTGCACTGCAAAGATTTCAAAAAGATACAGAATGTGTGGATAAAAGGTTTAAAGCCTGTGCAAAACATCTGAGTCACTGCCGCGTGTGGAATGAATGAACGAACTTAATATGCACGTGCTGAGCACATTAGTTTTAAACAGCATAAAAACTGGAGTGTAAAGCTGGAAATATAGATCTGCAGCAGAAGCCTTTTAAAGTTATGGAATTTTATTGAGTTATGAAATCAGCAGGACAGAAAGGGCAAGAAAGAGGGAAGGGGGAGGGGCTAAAAATGAATCTGCATTGAAATGAGAGCTTGGAAGTGATTTAGCTTATCGGGTTTGATGCCATTTCCTGGCAAATGCAATAGGGAATGATATCATAGGATAAGGAGGCGTGGCCACCGCGTGGTCAGCTCTTCATTAAACACAATCACAAAAAATCTTGGCTGCTCGTCTCAAAGCTGCAGTTTATATAACTGCCGACTTCAAAGGCTTCTCATTCTGCTGAGTCGCGTTTAATTACACCGAAGAAAGAGTCATGCACGACCCACAGTGAGAATGGGGGCGTGTGTGTGTGTGTGTGGGGGGGTAGACAGAGGTGAGAATGAAACATGAGTGAGAGAGTGCAGGAGTGAAAGGACCAGACAAGGGGAAAGGCTTCTATTTATAACTGATTGTTTCTGCTGGAAGCAGTAAGGCCTCATCTCTTCTCTTAGCTTGGCTGCACTTGCACAAAAATGACCTTTAGCTTAATGCTGTGGCACACATGTAGCACTGCTGTATCCAAACATCCTTCTCACAGGAACAATTGGAGAAACCGACAAAATGCGCAGCTTTGCCGGGACTTCCCTGCCTTAATCCAACCTGACCTTCATCCTCCTCTCTCTCTCTCCTTCCCTGCACATCTCACATTAAAACTTATGGGCAGTCATTCTGCATTATTTTGATGAAACCAAAAGGGAATTCGCTCCAAGTTTCCATATAAGGCCTCAAGCTGAACAGGCTCCTCGCTGCAGTTGAATATTTGCTGGGTGAGCTGTCCCAGCAGAGGGTTTAGACTAAAACAGGATGGGCTGAGAAAGACACCCACCCCTCCCACTTGCTCCCCCCCCCCCCCCACACACACACCACCACCCCCTTCCTCCCCTCCCCAAATCCTTCCCCTCCTTCAAATGTACACACAGTGAAAGAAAACAGAGAAGCAAATGCAGATGATACAGAATCCAATTTCCAGACCTGCAAGATGTGCACTCTCATATATCTCTCTCGAACACATGCGTAAACATTCCCATGCAAAAGTCACGCAGACTCAGGCTCCTCTTACCCATAGGGAGCCCCTCACAGTCAGACATGGCCACAGAGGTTCGGGACAGCGTCTTCCCTGGTCAGTTAGGTGTAAGCAGCTGATTGCTTCTTCTCTATTTGTGCCTCCTTCAATGTGTGGTCCAACTCTTTGCTTTCTACTTTTATCTCTTAGACTGTTTCACTCTAAGACTCTCTATCGCCTTGTCTGCTTTCACTCTCTCCCTCTGGCTCCCAATCTGGCTAGTGGCCCTTAGATATGCCAGTCAAACATCGGACACCGCGCGATTGGACACTAAATTTGTAACTACAGCCCTCACTTGGGATACTGTTTCTCTTAGATATGACAGACCTTTGAGCTATGATGTCACAGGCTTTCTACTGAAAGCACATGTAATCATTAAAATTAAAAAAGATAAGAGTTTTGTTTCACTTTGCCTCCGACAAAACAGGCAGGCTAAGCATTTTCCTAAGAAACTCCTTATGAAATAACCAGAGCCACATTTGTTTTCCAGTGTGCTTTTCTCCTCATCCCTCCAGCCTGTAACAGAAACCCTTCAGTAAACTTCTTATCCCTTGAGAGACAGGTTTGCCCAGGCCTGGCGGAAAAGCTCGGCATTTTTGGCAGTAGTCACTTTTATTTCCTGCAGAGGGCAGTAGTGCCTCATTGAGGATTGTATGGAGAAACCTTGTGTTGCTCCCAGGTCCTCAAGCAGCTTAGATACCAAGAAAATTCCAGGATCAAATGACTCGTCAAGACTGCATTTTTGACAGCTAAACATAAACTCGGTCAGTGCTGCGTATTGTTTCCTATAAATAAGTCAGAGACAATGTTTATGAGTAATTCCATTTACTCTGTTTTTACTAAATACAAGCAGACAGGAAGCAGAAAACTAGTTCTCTCTTTTGTGGCCAGACAAGACGTGAAGAGACAAACTAGACAAGAGGAAAGTAAAAGCTGGGCTACTGATCATCCACGTCAGCTTTCACCCTTTGTTTTAAATCCTTTTGTGATGGAGGAGACAAAGAAAAGTGCTTGCCAGACACTTCATAATGCTGCACGAATTACCGGCCTACTTGCCTGCAGCTTTTATTGAATTCGTTGCCAGCCTTTCCACACTTTTAGCTCTGAATTACTTCTCGGCTTACTCAGCTGACCCTTTGTCACTTGACTGGGAGGATTAACAAGAGGGAAAAGTTCAGCATGTGATTAAGTGTGGTTCAGATGGAAGACTTTTCCAGCAAAACCAGTGTCAGAAAGGTTAGGATTAAGTGCCAGGGGACCGGGGTTATCTTGAGAATTTGAGAGAACACAGGGGATGAGATGTTAGAGGGCTTCCTGCTCTGTTATCTGTCCACCAGACCTGTCAGTAACCCCTCCGCCCTCCCCACAGCCCAGCAGCCCAGCATTCACACTGGGACCAGCTTAGCTGTTTGATCTCCAGCTCTTGTTTGCAGAGGAGCTTGAAGGCCTTTTTGTAAACACAACCTAAACCTTCACCCCATAGAGACCTCTTGAACCCCCGTGAGATCTGGCAAACAGAAAGTGAACCAGCCACCGCAGCGCAGTTTTACTCGCATGTAATAACTGTGGCTGAGGTAATGTCAGACCGATGCCCAGATTGTGTTTAATTACACTGTAAAGCAGTTTAATACAAGTTTTCAGCCTGCATCTCGTATTAACTGCATGGCAACGGCACATATACACAAGAAACCAGGTTACTGGGAGAAGCAGGACATTTAAAAGATGTGTGACCCCTACAATAGCCTGGTAACTATAAAACCTGCATTACCGTACAGTTAGAGGCTTGCTTTTACTTGATAATTACGACTAAATTACAGTGAGAACAATGATGACAGGCCACCTGTTTGATGAAGCACGCACTCTCTTTGCAAGCAACAAATGTCAACAGTCCGAAAAACCCAGATTTTAACTTCATTTAAATCCAGGAAAACACACACCAGCGGTGATTTTCAGCTGTGTTATTTTAGTAATGGTGACAGTAATTGGGGCACAAACTAGGAAAATAACAGGATGTAATGTAAACTGCTGGAATAAAAAGGCAGTGACAGTAAAACAAACAATCAGGAGCAACCGGCAAGCATGGAGAAGCAGCAATGGGTAACTAAATATTCATTTAAAGGCTCGACAGTAAAACGTCTCGTGGCCCGGGGGTCTTTGTATCACGGCGAGCCTCAGACGTATAACGTTTCATTCTTTCAGATGATTATTAATGAGATTTGACCTTCTCACGTATCAGACAAGTAAACTTTAAGGCGTGGCCGTTAAAGCAATCAGATCCTTTATGTTGATTTTCTGCCAAGACCTTTTTTAATCGAGCCAGCCAGCAAAATGTTGAATGCTGATAGCAGTAGGTACTCTGAACCATGTGAATTATTTTAAAAATAATGAATTCGATGTGAACTTTTAGGTAAATCCATCTTCAGTAACTGTACTGCAGATTTTTTGTCTGTAAGCCGTATTTGATACTCTTTTTCCTTCACCAGACGTGATCATAATCTTTTATTGCCAAATTTATAATAATAGAAATATTAATTAATATTCTCTAACACTTTAATATTAATACTGTTTTACATCATAAATGGAAAAGCTCCCTATTTTTTTATGTTTTGTGTGCAGATGATTTTTCGTGCATCATTCACACACCACATGTTCTAAGATTCACTGTTTGCTAATGTTCATTTAAGACTTAAAAAATTAAACAATTACATTTTTTACTTGCTGAACTGCTTATTAATTGTGACTTCTGATATTTAACCCTTTAGTATGTGTGTTATAATACACCACACTGTAAGTGTATGTTTAAAAACAGCACGTTAGAGTAAAATAAACTGCGACTGTATCTCACAATAAATGGCATTTTTGAACTATCGCAGGTGTCGATAAAAGGTGGCCTGAGCGAAAAGGCCCTCTAGCCTACTTTAATGTGTCTCTGTTAATGATGCTTCAATAGCTACAGTAGCTGTGAGTGCAGGTACTAATGAACTCTTAATAGTGTTAAATCTAACAGCCTCCAAATGATTCCACTAACTGTTTTATGGCCGTGTGGGCAGAACCCTAATTGGGGACTTGTGGATTCACAGCTCTCTTAACGACCTGCACTCGGAAACAAAACCTGTTCTCCACGGCGCTGAACACAGAGAACAATCACTTCTATTTCCCATCATAATTTTAATTTATAATTGATTCATTTCATAGCGTATTTCTGTAAAAATGCATTTTAATTACTTTCCGGTTTTGTCTCCGAACCATTGTGACACATCCTAAAGAATCCAAGACACATACAAAGCTAAATGAAAGACATCACTTATATATATGTTTATTTATGCAACAAAAACACATAAAAATTAATCCCACAACAGTTAGATAGAAAGAGTGCTACTTTTAATATTTTATCTTCATCTTTTAAACCCTATTCCTCGCATCTCAGATGGAGACATGTCAGTGGCTAACCTTGTTTGTAGTTTACAAGAAAAACAAAACACAAATTAAAAGTCCTGAATGTGCTAATTAATTGAATTTGTCTATAATCCTGTGACTCAGAGGGGGTCCACAGTGTATTTGTGGTGGAAGATTAACTGAGGAGAAGGAAGTCTTCCTCTGCCTGGGGGCAGCCGAGGTGTGACGGAGGGGATTCCAGAGCAAGTAACAAAAGGCAGACACTTTGATTTGAACAGCAGTGGTAGTCAGAAACACACACACATATACACAAACCACAGTTCCTGATCCTGAGCAGCCCTGCCCTCAGGTTCCAGCCAGGCTGAAAGGCGGCAGAAACTCCAGATGCTTCGCAGCAGTTGTGGGCTGCGACTTGGTAGAAGACGGTTGCCGTGGAAGACTGGCAGGAGGAGGACACTGATGCAGGGTTGGAGTTATGTTGGCTATGAAGTGGAACAATTTAACAACAGCGGCGGAGGCCTAAATTAATAGCAAAGCTGTGGAGGTTGTGGCCCGAAGGAGCGTTTCAAACACAAGAGAGAAAGAGAGAAAGCAGAGGCAGCAACAGAAAAGGGGGACGGGTGGAGTGGAAGGAGGCTCCACAGACTCTGTATGATGGATGGACTGGTGAGGAAGAGAGGAGGGTGTGGGTGTGGGGGAGTTCAAAAGAAAAATGACCCAGACTGCTGCTGTGATATAGCAGGAGGGAATGCAGGGCAGGGAAACATGTGGGGTTCTCATAATGAAGCAGGGTTTTGTGATAGCACCACACTGATGCAAACATTCGGAGACCTTAAATAAATATGGACAGACGCTGATTAAAGTCAGCTACCCATCGTGAAACAAACAAATCCAGCACTTCTGCTACGCTCCAGAAAGCTGTGCAGCAGGTCTGTGGAGATGTCACTGGATACAACACGAAGCTATTAGAGCTTTCAAGATGTCTCTGTGGCTTTAGTGGTAGGCATAAACCTTTTGACTGGGGTTAACTTCGGGGCTTTTAAAACATGATCCAGCCACACCCCCCTTCCAATGCAGACAGGCAGAAATGAAAACCTCTCCTCACACACACCTACTTGCTCTCTCTCCTTTAGGGCCTGCTAAAGCCATTATGGCTCTAAAAGAGATCATATCGGCTCCAGGCAGACAGACAAATAGTTAGCTCGACAGTTAGATATGCCTGCAAACTAAGACGCCTCTGTGCTCGGGACAGGCCGACTAAATGTCTGGCTGCTCTTCAGAGGCTCTCAGGTGTGACCGGCCAGTCTTGTGTGTACCACGGCCAAAATGGCAGACAGACACAGAGGCGTTTCTGTGAGCCCGGAGTCGAGTGAATATCCACTCTATCTTTCCAGTCACGGGCAAGCATATGCGCCGGCGAGCAACTCAAACACAAGCCAGATCTTCTTTCCTGCAGAACTATGCAGGCTTTCACTCAGTTAATGCATATTTTTAGTCTGAGCCAAGGTCAAACATTTCACCAGAGACCTTTCCTGACACGTAATTTCTCCCAGCAGCTGTGGTTTCTGACATTTGATGACTAACTTTGCATTTGAATCAAAGACTTTTGGCCAGACCACAAATGCATCGCGCTAGGATTTTAAGTGGGGATGATGGAGGCTTTGGTTCTTAGCTTAGTCACAGACGTGTTTTTCACTGAACTAACACCGTCGCATCAGTAGAGCCTGAACCCAGCAGAAGAAGCCCTAATGTCGCCTTCCCTGCACATATGCACGCACATGCACGCACTAGTGTTCTCGAAAAAAATTGCTGATGGCGTGTTTTCATGAAGTTATATTATTTCCAGATGGAGGTCATGAATAAAACCTGACGGAAACAAGTCGGTGAAACTGGAAACTTGAAAAAACAAAAATGGAGGGGTATGGAGCTGGGTAAAAAAAAACAATCATTCTCCTCCCCCGCTCATTCCCCGAGCCTTTCAAAAAGACCGACTTGTCAATTACACGCCTTAAAAAACAGAGGAACAGTGTGCCACACAGGAACACATGGACGGGAACGCTGTGTTTGAAATGTTTCACTACAGTGAAAACATCCGTAAACAAAAACAACTTATGGGAAAAAAAACCCTCAATCTTCAAAACTCTGTCCTTGGTTTCAGCCAAAAACAGAGTTAAGGGGAAAAGCGATTATTTTTAGACTCACTGAACATGCTGTGAAGATCTACTCGGGGGTTCACTAACCCCCCACCCCCTAGGCTCTCCAGCAAATCCTGAGCATAAAGAAAGACTCATTGTTGTTCCTTCGCTGCATCCAACTGAATAACCTAATTAATCTATCAACATTCTGCATTTTTAATGTATTTCAAAACATTTAAGCATAAAACAACATGTGCAACCTTTGCGCGAGGCCAAAACATCCATTAGCTCTGTCAAAAAGACTGCCAAGACAAACCCAATGTGACGCCAGAAGTTTTCCTCTTTGAGCTGATGTGGAGAAGGATGAACCACAGCTGTACATTTCACTAAATTACAGCTTATCACTTGAGGGATTGTTTCACTGCATTATCGAGGTAAAGACCTCATCTCAGGATAAATCCTGCGATGAGCTTACAGAGACAGCAATTCGTTGTTGGTGCCTCTCCAAATTCCTGAGATGTGATTTGTGTGTCCCGACCTGCATGTGTGTGTATTTATAGGACACCAATCGATTAATGAGAATACCACAGGCATGTTGGAATGAAGACTAGGAAACTGCCACTTCAAAGCTAGGCCAGTTAGCTTAGCACAAACCTTAGAAAAAGCTACCCTACTGCTATTAAATGTATACTCAGATGTATAAATGGCTCTTTTTTCTAGAAGGGAATGTCCTGTCACACCATTTCATGACAAGGAGTAACAAACTACCTTCTTAAATAGTGTTTGAAACCATACAACACCACCCAAAGTGACTATGTATGGATCTAGCTGATAGCTAGCACTAGCTAGCTTGATTGGTATAATGCATGCTAGTTTATAATTACCTCATCAAAGAACAAAATGGACACAAACTTGGATAGCCTGTAAATATTAATAATGGGGAAGACGTGTTTTAAAATGGTATGAAAAGGACTTGTGTAGTATAGGGAAGCTATGTGTCATATAGCATATAGCTTTTCTGTACTGTGACATATTTTCCAGGCTAAGCTAAGCTGTTGTGTTTAATTTTTACCCTATATATTTATGCCCAAAATGCTGGCTTTGAATTATTTGATTATGTGTAAATTTCCCATGGTTTTTTTGTGTGAATAAATAAAACCTTTTACAAAACAGCACACAAATCAAACTGTGATCATTTTTCTTCTGCTCTTCTCTGACTATAAGTCATGTTATGTGTTGGGAAAATTTTCCCACCAGGAAACCAGTCCTTCTAGTTAACGTGGCTTTTGGTTTTGCCTTATCTAATCTGAGTCAGACTCCTTATCTTTATCATCTGGACTCTAATCAGCCGGCTTTGTCCAGACAACAAGGGGCCAACCTAAGGCAAAGACAATTATTTGTAGACAGGGACATGCCCTTTCAAGTCAGTGGCACTGGTATGGCTGAACGGTAAAGACTCACCGCAGAGCTATCTGGAATTTGCTGCTTCCATTTTTGTTTGAGTGGCGTTTTCCGGCGTGACGTAGGCGTGCCTTCTTGAGAAATTAAACAGATTTTTATCGCTTCTTAAACTGTGTGTGTGCATCAACATTCACGTTTTACCTCAGAAGATAATAGATGAAGAGCCGTTGATGGCATGTGGCAGAGATCTCCTGTTCGTATCACACCAGGTATTTGTTTAACCCTCTCCTAGCATAAACTCAGTAGTTTCTGAATCTGACTTTACAAATCCCTCCACCCTGCAGACCTGCCCTTATCTCAACCTCGCCAGGTTACTTCTGGCAGGCACAGATGGCAGCCCATTCGTGTGCTAACCACAAACTGAGCTCTGATTGTCCTGATGTCTGCCTTTGTCTTACAGTAATGCACCCTCTCTCACCATGAGAAAGGGCTGGCACGTAAGCCAATTTACATGTATTAATTAAGGCTCATAATGAGCTCAGCGTGGTGGGGCATTAGAATGCATTCTTCTGGTATTATGCAAACTCTGTGGAGCTCCTTTCCTCTGAGCCATTCAGATGGGCTGCAGATAGTGGATGTGGGGGCATGCGAGAAGATAAAGGGCTTAAAAAACACACAGAAAACCAGGTCAGCACACACATTCTAGGCCCCCCTCCCCCCACTGAAACACACACGAAGGTGTTAATGAGAAGTAAACAGGCTGTTAGTTGCAGTTACACTGAATACAATAAAAATGCAAATGAACACAACTTAAAAAAAAACAGTAGAAACATTATATTTATATATCTGTACAAACTAAAAAAAAACTGCACAGTAACAACACGGGAAGTATTAAAAAAACAAAAACAAAAAAAAAAAACAAATGAATAATTTTTCATTGAAAATAAAAGTATCACCCACAAGGTGCATGAAAGCTGTAATGCACAAACATGTAAGAACAATTACAGTCCATTTAATCATATAAATATTTAGGAATGAAACACTATAACTAAGTGCACAAAAGTATCTAAAGCAAACAAAAAAGACTGCTCTGGAATGGTTTTGATCATCTTTGCTCATTGTTGATGTGTAAACGCTTACATGGTTGTTGCCGTCTCATGCGGCGGTGCAGCTAAGCCAGGGAACCACGAAAATACAGCCACAACCTCTGCGCATTAACATCAAAGTGTATTTGTATAAGAGCTTGTTTTCCTTTCTCATCCTCGGGCTCCAAATGCTCAGCGACTATACTTCTTACCTCTTTGGTTTAAAAAAAATAAATAAAAAAAATCTAGCAACAGGGACTCGACCTCACAGTGAAAGCTGACGCACACGGCAAATAAAGGAAAGGTAAAAAGAAAAAAAAATGTCAAGGGCATGAGGCTCTCCCTGCTTAATTGTACCTGAAGGGAAATCCCTTTAAATAGTAGCTGGCAGAGGGGAGTGAGCTGGCAGGCAGATCAAACAGTCACAGAGCAAGAAGCCCCATAAATACATCACATTCAGTTGCTGGCTTCAAACGCCTCCTCGTCAGCCTGGTCTCCACGCTGCTCCTGCAGATCCACAGAGCCATGCTGCGTTTGACTTGTTAAACAGGAGGACGCGGTTCTCGAGTGCCACGTCTTGCATCAGTTCCCATCGCCCCGCTGTGTGCCATCTCTTGGTAACTCCCATTTTGACAGAAACTCGCTCGGACGTCAGGCGCTTGATTTTTCGACAACTTTTGTCTTCTTTACATAAACTTCTGACGTCCCATCAGGCACCAAGTGACTGAAGCCACTCCTGAAAGAGGCTAGGAGGCGGCCTACAGAGTAGAAAACAAAGAGAGAGACAGAAAAGCAGATCCACGTTAAACAAACTGGCAACATCAAGAAAGTGACAAGTCCTGACTCGAAAATTTAAACTGTGTATTTAAACTTTAAAAAAGCTACACTGGAAGATTAAAAGGAGCAGCAATTGTATGCTTAGCACTTCTAGTCATGTGGCAGGTGTGGTTTTGTGGAAAGTCATACAACTAGTGCTTTTCCATGTCTACTTGATAATGGGAGATGGGGAACTATGTACCAGTAGAACCAGTAGAGGAGGCTTTACTAACCTGTCCAAGTCTTCTGCCCCGTCAGAGTGAAGCTGTTGCACTGAGAGTGGGAGTTACAGGTGTACGCTGCCTCTCGGGCACTGTGGACTGACAGCACGCAGCCCTGCTGGCTGTAGGATGGCCAGCAGCGGTACTCCACGTTCCCAGAAGTGCCCATCCCTCGCATCACAGTGTAATCTAACCACAGAAGAAGAGACGCCACTTCAGTACGTGAGGCTGCTGAAAGATTCTGAAATGCTCTCCAGGCATAAACACGGAAGTTTAGTAATCCCTGGAGGGAAAACAAACACGCTGGAGCACTGAAAGAAAAGAATGCTAATGAAAATAAAATAAGGGATCCCTAAATGTAAGACTACGTCTCATAGAAACACAGACTCTGGTTTTGGTTGGGAGATATTTAAAGAACAGATATTCTTATGATAAAAGGACACAAAAATGTTAGTGTGAAAATGTAAATCTACTGCTGGCAGAACAGGATTTAAAATGTGCCGATGGTCTGGAATTACCTCAAAGTGCTGACATACATTATTATGTATTATTTATAATAAACTAGCCAGCGGTAAAGTATTACTTTAAATTATTAATTAATTTGCAATATTTTTCTTAAATGAAAACAATAATTTAGTCAGTAAAATACTATGAAATACTTTTAAAAAATACAAGCCAATGTCTTCATTTCTTTTTATTTATTTTTTTAAACATGGGATCAAAGAACAGAGCTGCCAAGCAGGAATCACAAAATGCTTTTCGCTTGAAAAATGATTTCTTATTTTACTCAACTAACTTATTAGGCGACAAATTGTTTTCAGCAATGTTTTTGTTCGAAATGCCAAAGCAGGACCTTCTGCGTCTGTCATCGTCTCTAATTATGTGTCAAACGTTTCATTTGACACCAGAGATTTTTTGCACGCACACACACACACACACACACACACACACACACACACACACACACACACACACACACACACACACACACACACACACACACACACACACACACACACACACACACTCTCAATCGACCTCATCGTCCACTTTCCAAACATTTGCCGTACATTCATCATTATAATTCTTCCTGTCAGACGTCTTGTGGATCTGGCCTTAAATCATCTGCTACACATTAGCAGGAGCCATGAGAGGAACCCATGCTCACATATGCCTGCACACACACACTTACACACACACAAGAAATGGACAAAAGCCTCGTCTGTGAGCCCGTACGGAGGAGGCTCACTGTTACAAACTGTTAACCTTCCTAAATGGCAGGAGGCGGTGTGTGTGGGGGAGTATTGTTACGAGGAAAAAGACACGAGGATCTGCCTTCTGGCTCTGAGAAAAGGGAACAAGGAGAAGGAGTGTTTGGAGGATCCTTCTCTGGGGAGAAAAAAAATGAGGCCTGTTGGGGTGGCAGACCTCAGCTGTTAAAGAGACAAAGACATACAAGTCTCAGTGTTTAAGATGAAGAATGGGAGAAAGGACCTCGTTTTCTTTTAATATATAGAATATCATTTAACGGTGAATTTACGGCCCGGCCTATGCGGTCTCTACAGTTCTGTACACAGGTGGATTTATAGTTGCAGCAGTTTTTAGGAAACTACAGTATATCTTCATCAGGTTTCCCTCCATCACATCAGAGATGATCTCAGCTGCGGACAGCTTACATCCACATTACCTATGAATCTGCATCTGTCAACAATTTCAAATTAAGACTCTGGACCTGATGAGTCTCCCTCCCTCTCTCTCTCTCACACACACACTATTACACAAGCTTTAGCTCTGTTGCCATTTGGCTTCTTTTATAAAGATAAGTTGGGACTTTGGCTGCAGTTATGTTTTCTCTCTCTTTTTTTAAATTTCCTTTGAGGGAAAACCTTTTAATTCATGTGGCTTTTAATATACAATCCCACAATTACTCAGTTTTTTCCCCCCTCAGGCTGTTTAATCATTTAAAAAGACAGTTCTGTCAGATAAGTCACATTGGAAATGATTTATTACAGCAGCCGAACAGAGTTTGGTTTCTGTGCTCTGAGCTAAAACGTGTTCCATATAAAATTGGTTAGCGATGAGTAAATATCGCCCCTTGGAGTGTGCAGGTGAGTGTGCTGGGGAGGTGGAGCAGGGTTGAAGCATTAAGGGCACTGACATATGTGAGAGGGTGATGGTAGAAATTTTGCAGCTTAACTACTGCCCCTGCCTCAAACCGGGGAGGGCGTGCTTGGTATATAATGTGAGGAGAGTGCGGCATGTTACATGTGTGCGACAAAAATGCAGCTTTTTTTCCAGTTTGTAAAAATGACTAATTTGGTGAGAACTGGACGAGAAGTTTAATACCTTTTTCATGTTAGTGCAGTGAGCATGCAGCTAACCACCTTAGCTTAGCATCTGGAATAAGGGAAATGTGGAAAAATATGCCCACCAGCCCTTCATATGCTTACTACTCATCTCCCTTTTTGTTAAATCTGTGTAAAATCTGAAGTGTGCAAGCAATCAGGACCGACTTTAAACAAGGAGATTTTTTAAGCTTCGATAAAGCTGGCCATTTCCCCAATATAGGAAATTAGGCTAACCAGATGCTGGTAATTTACTGGATGGAGTTGAATTCTCAACATGATTGAGCCACGAGCTTTATTTCCCCCAATATGTGAAACGGATAAGCCAAGCTGGTGCTGAGCACAGGCTTTTCCTCCACCCACAAATACCTCTGCTTCAGCTAATATGCTGAATTAATAAACACACGCATTTTTTCCCCCCACAGTCTTATCACACACACTCAGCAGCAGCAGCAGCAGTCTCCTGGCACCTCCTTGTTAAGCTGAAACATTCCCTCCCGGTGTCAGCCTCGGCACCAGGGCCTCTTTACCCTGAATCTGTGATTAAATTCACAAAGTGCTGCTATATAAACAGTCCAGCATCTGGGGGGACGGAAAATCTCACCACAGGAACGCAGCCAGTCATTCTGTTATTAATATTTCATACGGCTGAGAGGAGCGGGGCAGGAGGGGGGGCGTGGTGGAAGCGAGTTGGAGAGAAGAAAAGTGAAGGACGTTCAGCGCTTAGGCTGGGCGAACACAGAAACAAGTAGGACAAAGATTTTGAAAAACTGTTTACGTGGCCGTTCTGCACAGCAAAAAGCGAGGAATTTTAAATGTAATGAAGTAAAAAAACACTTCTTTTTAAAATGAACGCCAACTGCACTCTCTAAACAAAAGACATACGAGATTAATCTCACTTTGTTAGTCTCGTCCCCTCATTCCAGCTGCCTAATAAACCTGTCAAAACAGCCCCTTCTTTTTCAGTTTTTTCCCTTCTTAAGTAGAAAATGAAAACACAGGTGTAGACTGTCTGCTTTTCTCTACAAGTAGATTAAAAAAAGCCAAGCATTCTCTTCATGCTCACAAAAAAAAGGAAACAGGTCCACAAGAGAGCCCAGTGTGCTTTTATATAAAGCAGCCTTCATTCCACGAGCGCTTACCTCTGATTATTGATGGAGGCAGGTTCTCCAGGTGTAGGCCAGACTTATAGAGGTGGAGGATGTGTTCAAAGGCCTCCAGCGTCTGATTGATGTCAGCTTTCAGCTCCCCTGGACACACACGCACGCACAATGAATTCAATCTGGTTAAAGATTTAAGTGACTACAGGCATAAAGTCAGGCATTATGGATGTTTTTTTTTTTACACTATGCTGTCTACTCCCAGTTGTGTGATCTCAACAAATAACTACTTGTATTCATTACTGCGTTACATGTCATGAAGCATCTTGTCTTGCTCATTAAAAGAAGCACTTAGGCAGAGGCATGTCATTACACGACTGCCGTAATGGAAAGATTTGCCTTCTGATCTTTAGTAGCGAGCGTCCCCCGTCATGTCGGGACGACTCTCATCCTCACCTGTGGCGTTCATGATGCGGTCTACCAGGTGTGTGAGGCTGGGCGGGGCCTGGTGAGGCAGCAGGTAGGTGAAAAAATACCTAAGGTCAGGCAAAGACACTCATTCAGAGAGAGAGAAAGTTGGGCAAGCCCTATCGCATAGCCGTCTCGCTCCGTCTCACACGTAAAGATCGTAAAGCTGTCAAAAAAATCGGAACCATTTTTAAAAGGAAATTGCTCTTTTTCCCCCCCCCACTGAAACTAACAATGCATTCATTACACTTTCCCCATCAAACTGCAAATTTCCAGCTGCACGTCTCCACTGTCAACACTTTAGGTGTCAGCTTGTTCTATATTTATGCAGTTATCCGTGTAGCCGATGCTCCTCCTATCTATCACGCAGTAAAACTGTCACTTTTTTTTTTACCTGTAGGCGTTGTAAATGTTCCTCTTCTCGTTTAGCCCCTCACACACACCCCGAGCTGAGCAGGGCAGAGTGAAGTTTCTGTGTGGAAACTGGAGAGTGCAGTCTGCGTCTGTGTGACAGGTGGTCTCCTCCGCGCTGGCATCATCCAGGTCCGTGAGCTTCAGCGAGCCGGACACTGTGACAAACTGCCGAGGCTGGAAGTCCAACAGGGCCACGGAGCCCAGAGGCGACTGAGAGAGGAAGTGGAGGAGCCGGACCAGGTCCAGACACACCTGGAGATTAGAAACAACAAAGTCTGATCAGCTGGACTCGTGACAGTGGTGAAATATTGCTCAGGAATATTTCACGTTGGCCTTGAAGCGCTAAATGCATTGTCACTGAAGCCAGTTACGGTTTATAACCAGATAACCGTTGAAGTCATTCATCAAGTATGTACTCAGCTGTCTGACGTGAGAATATGCTTATTTTTTCTTTAATGTTAATATTTGTGATCAAATGTCAAGAAATGTTTTTAAAAAATGTATCAAATACAAATATAATTACAGGCGTCAAAGCTTTTTCTTGATTTTCATATATCATTTTTAGGCGTGTTGCACATGGTTTGGTCTGAAACTGATGAAAAACCAGGCTGCAGTGTTCAGAGTGATTGTTGTGTCATACCAACAAAATCCAAAAATACTACATTTTGTACAATAAAAGAAAAATACTAGATTTTTTTTTTTTGCAGAACCTAAAAGTTTTTTAACAATGACTTTAAATTTATTTCCATTCTCTCTCTCTCTCATTTTATTTTTTCAACCATAATTTATAATATAAAAAAAAATAATCATAATCATAAGTAATTATCTTGTTAGTGAAAAATGTCATTTGGCCAACAAAAACCTGTTAAAAATATTATTATTTGACTTGTTTTCAAGTTAAAAACTGACTTGTTTTATCCTCTAAAAACTCAGAACATTGGACAATTTAATTAGGTTTAATTAAATGGCTAAAAATGGTTAAAACTGGAAGCCATGCAAAAGCCTTTCCTTTAAAGACGGCTCACCAACCACATTTGCAAACCATTTCCTGACACTGTTTTTATAGTACTCTTTAAATCCTATAATAAAAACAGAGAGAGAGGGAATAAGTAAGGCTACCAAAAGCAAAATTAAAGCATTAGCCATGTGCTAAAAGTGCATGAAATGCTTCTGTCACACTACAAACATAGCTGCAGTGTTAGGTAATGCTCCGAGTCTCTTGGACGTCGCTTGGTGGAATCGGGGGCATGGCAAAAACGGGGCTGGCTGAAACCAAACACCCCTGGATTACTGAAGCTTGCACAGATGCGATGTAGCTGAAAGTGGCCAAGCAGCTCAAGGGGAGGGTTATTATGAACTGCTATTTTGGTGATGCAGCAAAAAGTTGCCCACTGTTGAGATGATACGTGCAGAATGCCAAAGTACTTTTTGCCAGTCCAAAAACAAAACATGCATGCTCAGGCATTCCCCCCCCCCCCTTTCCAACCACTCTCCTTTTCAAACACATCCATGCGCGAAGGCGAGCATATCTGAATCCCTGGAGTGTAAATTCAGCCTTTGTTGGCTTCCACTGTGGAGCATACCTGTGATCGGAGGGGGGTTGCGCTAAAGCTGTATGTGTGCATCTAAGAGTGTGTGTCTGGGATGAAATGACATTCCCAGTCATAAGTGGATTAACTCCAGGGCCCATCACGACTCAAAACCTCGGCCTTATCAAATGTACCGAGGGACAGATGCCCGACCTCCAGGAGTTTCCAACATCGGCCTCTGTCATTTTTCAACCTTCACCTTTTCTGCAGACTTGAACAATGGCCTGCACATGCTCTGTGCACAGTAAGTGTGAAACAGATACCTCTAACTTCCCAGTGCGTCTGCAGTGTATGAGATAAATGACAAAACACGCCGTGGTGCTTACTCTGAATCTGTCCTCCCAGGAGCTCTGGAGCAGCTGGATCATCTGGAGAGGGTTCCCCTGCTCCAGAATGACTGTGACTCTTTCGGCCTCGCCTTCTCTTCCTCCTGGGCCCCCAGCACAGTGACCCTTCAGCTGCAGAGTGGAAAATAACTAGGTTAAGCCACAGTACAATAAAGAAAAGCAGGGTAGATCATGCTACTGTTTGTTTTTTACATTTTAATTCAGAGAAAGCAACAGGTTAAAGTCTCTTTAAGGTTTTGAGCAAAGATTGCATACAATGTGTCATCAAGCTCGCTCTAGCAGTTATGACTTGTGATAAAAATGTGAAAAATTACATTATAGCCAAGAGAATCCAGCACATCTCTGAAATGAATCAACTGGGCTGTCACACGACTGCAGGACACGAGAAAGAAACCCCTGGGTTTAGCTCAAACTTCTTCTAAATTGGGCTGTAATGGTTTGAGTGAATAAGCGCCAGGGGGTTTCAGATGCAACCATGGATAGTAGAGGAGGACAGAGTCACATTGTCTGCTCTCGCTAAACTGGACCCAAAGGTCAGAGGAGGGTCACCGAATTTAATTTAATTAGATGGGAAGGCCCTGCAGCAACCTTTCACGCAGCTCAGTGCGTGTGAAACAAAGGAAAATGTGAGCTGTAGTACGAGGATTATGGAAAATCTTCACTTTATCCAGTTTCCCCAGCTGGAACGCTCAGAAGTCAACAGTAGCCTCTGAAACTTCATGGCCCTTAAATAAACACCGAGAAAGACGCAGACTAAACGCTGTTTTAGCATTTGAACTCGCAACTTAACAATTTAAACTGATTAAAAAACAAACCCTCAAAGCAGAGGGAGAGGAAACTTTACCTTAATGACGTTCGGATGCTGGAGTCTTTGGAGAAGGACCATTTCTTTCCTCAGCTTGAATGAAACGAGTTCGCGACATCCCCGAGGATCTTTAAAGTCCTCCACGCACTTCCCCATGTCTATGCCCTGCTCGTTGACGAGTTTCAGCGCCACCGGCTCAGATTCCCCGGCTAGATTCACTTTGACAACCAGCTTGGTGTATCCCGATCCGAGGATCTCCACCGCCTGCATGTCGGCTAGGGAATCACAACCCATTTCATCCAGATGCGTTTTCCCGGAGCCAACTGTGATCTCATTCCACAGACTGTAATCCAAAGTCGAGTCACGCTGGGAAAAACTTTCTCCTAACAGTCCGTTTTCATCATCATCACCAACACCAGGTGAAAGCAGCGGAATAATTTCTTTTCGCCTCTCGTTGAGCTGGTGAATCAGCGCCTCGCGGAGCGAGGCTAACTCCTCGTCATCACCAGAAGGTGCGGTGGAAAAGTGCGAGATTCTTGCTCCAAACTGCTGCACGCTGCTGATCAGGAGCGTCACCAGAACTGAAAGAACCACGAAAGCCAGGAGGGCAGCCGCGCGTAAAGAGTTGCCCATCCCGGGCATTTTCACTCTGAGGCACGGCTACAGCTGCCAAGACGCACAGCCGCCGGCGGAGGTAATCGCCCTCTCAAGTGAAAGGGCTCCTGACTTTCTGCAGGAAGGAACGATCGGCTCCTTGTTTCCACCTCCCCGGGAACTCCCTCTAGAGGTGTGTCCTGCCGGCTCGTAACTTTACACCCGCCGGACAGCTTTGCAGGAGAGCTCGACCTCGCGTTGTCACACAGTGTGACTGGTTTTACAGCAGCAGTCATGGAGTTAATCTGAAGAAAGTCATGAAAAGTAATGAAAATATTTACTTAAAAGACACAAGAAAAGAAAACAAGTTGAGAGTATAGAGTATTGAAACGCGTAGATTTTATGTATGGAATGGCACTACTGCATATACCTCAAATAAACAGACAACGCGTAGGGTACTATAGGCTTATTTATTGATTGATTGATTTTCATTATAATGGTAAAAACAATTCAACCACTTACACAATCTGCCCAATAGGTGGCAGCAAAACACCTTTGTGTTCCTACTCACAGAAACAACAACGTGTTAATATCAACTCGATGATGAAAATAAACAGACACGCACTATTTTCTTCTTCGCTCTTTGTTTCCACGCCATATTTTAAGCCATATTTCTGCTTGCATCTCTGTTTTGAGCCGAATGTGTTTGGGCAACAGATCTCGAAACAGCACTGAAGCTTTAATGAAGCGTTTCCCTTCCCGTCCCCGTTCACTGGCAGAAATCTGCCACAGGAAATTACCATGGCTGTCACCTCAGTACCAGCCTCAAGCCAAACCCTCTCATTATACATGTGTGTCTGGTATCCAGTACAAGTCTGTCAGGCTCTGCATTATGTGGGTATTTGTGTGTGTGTGTGTGTCTGTGTGTGTGTGTGTGTTTTTGTGGCATGCTGAGCAGTTAAACAGTAAGTTAATCAGTGCCTGAAGTCAACAAGGCATTAGCAATGTCAGCTGCCACACAGGTGGATCAGAAAACTCCACGCCAGCGGGCTTTTGTTCAATGTGAGGCCAGCGATTCACAAACACAAACCTGAACACTAAGTTTTTAAAGACAGATCTTAAGTCAGATCAGATTTAAACAGCCACACCCCTCATCTATGACTTTCACAGTTTGTTTAACCTAGTATGAATCAGTGCTGACCATCATGAATCACTTATAACAGACATAAATTGGGCCACGCTTTCAGATTTAAAGCCGTAAAACGAGACTTTTCATCTCTCCTACAAAACTTTCTCACAGCCTCCTTTTCTTGATCTTTGGCTTTCTTTCAATAAATTATTCCCTTCTCCCCTCTCAGTTGTGGCCTCTCACAGACAAGCACCCACTGCCATGATTCATATTTATAACCAGATCCAGACCAGCGGCCGCCTCATTAGCACACTTTCACACAGGTCTGCTGTGTCACAGTCACTCCTTTCTTTTTAGTCTGCTGTGCTTTGGCTAGTTCTCTTCTCTTCTCTTCTCTTCTCTTCTCTTCTCTTCTCTTCTCTTCTCTTCTCTTCTCTTCTCTTCTCTTCTCTTCTCTTCTCTTCTCTTCTCTTCTCTTCTCTTCTCTTCTCTCTAATCAATAACAGCTCCACAGACTGAGGTATGTAAAATCCACACCAAATAATGATTTTTACATTCTACACAACGTATATAGCTGCACTTCCTACTTACTCAGCTATGATTATTCTTATTTAGGAAGTCTTCATTTGCAAAAGTCTTCAGGATTTTATGGCACACTAATCAGGATGACCTGGTGCAGGTTATTCTGCTAACAGTGTGTAATGATGATAGAGCAAAGCCGGTGAGTCCTTTACGGGCAACAACACAGATAATTAAAAGAACACCAGGTCAAAAACCAGACCTATAAATTGAGCTATTGTCTTGAATTGTTGTTATAAGACTTAATTGAGAGTTGTGAAAGAGGAGCTCTAGATGGATGTTTCTTCTTAACTTTAAGGAAGTAAATAGGGTTCAACTGGTAAACGTCTTTAGAGCAGTATCATAGTGTTGAATTGTTATTGTCAAAGACAAAGGAAGACAGACATTTTCCTGCTATTCTGAACAAAAATCCTAATTTCATTTTTAACTTTTGGGCCAGATGCTGAAACTGAATCTTAAAAGAGAGTCAGGTATCAAGCAAAATACCTTCCAGGTATTTGAAAGACTCCACGAGACTGATATGAAGATAATTTAAAGGACAGACAGAGTCACAGGTTTATTTAAACCGAACCTAAAAGTAGGAGATAAGCCTAATCTTTAGGAATATTATTCACATGTATTTATTTCTTTTTAATTTCAGTGATAATGATTGCATACGTTATGCCACAACGCTTTTCTTTCATTCCGATGAGGCATAAACATCTGGATGTTTTAATAATTCATTATTTGGAGCAATTTGATACATCAAGTTAGCATTGGTATCAAACCACTAAAAGAGATTTCACAAAATCTGGCAAGAATGAAAGGTGCTGTTATTAACGGCTAATTACTGATCTATGAATCATCACTCTCCCAAATGGTATTAATGTAACCGCTGGTTGCAAACCTCTTCATACATAATTTATGAAAGCATCCTTGATTACTGTAATGCAGCAAAGACAATGAAGGGACAGGGCTTAAATCTTTTTTATACATTCTAACTGACTGGTGCAATTTCCACTTACATTTCTAGTAAAAACATGCATTTAAGTGTTTTCCTCTAACTAAAGCACGTCATTATTTAAAATTAATGAATAATGTACTGATTGTCTTAGTCCCTTCTTTTTAAATCGTTAAGGAGGAGAGTATTTCACCCGGCGGTGATTTATGCTCAGCTTTGCTGTGATCAGCAGCAGTTAGCTATTGTTTTAATTGAGTGCAGCATCTCTGCCTGTGCACCTTCATAATGAGCAGCTGTAGCTCCTGTCTGAGCCGCTTAATCAGCCACCGAGGCTCACCACCCTTCACTCGGTCGGTGCTCCAGCACCGCGGCCAGTTGGACAGCGACCATACAGCCTCCTCAGCATCACCGGGGCTCCGCCAATCAGAGCGCAGCTCGGGGCAGATTAACCCAAACAGCCCTAGTGCTGCTCTGTAGTAGAAGCCCCAGAAACAAGCATTTGATCCTCGTGGACTCAGTCCTGGCAGATAGAAAATTAACCGTTTAGTTAACCCGATCTGATATTAGAAGGGATTTCTATATTTTTTTTAAATAATCAGAAAGAAAAAGGCGGATCGGGAGGAGGATGGATGCTTGCTCAATAATAGGAGAAAGCACGGACGCGATAGTAATGGTTGATTCTCCTGTAGATGAAAAGGAAATTCGGGAGGCTTGTAAAAGGTGGGTTGTTGTTTTTTCTTTCTGGTTTGTGGAAACGTCCAAAAGCTTACTGTGTAACTTGATCAGTAGCGAAAATGAATGGATGTTAAAAGCAGACATCAAGGTGTGTGTGTGTTTTTTACCCCCCTGGCTGCTGCTAGTTTCGCTGAATGGTGGGTTACTGAACCCAGCTGTTTCTGCTGTAGACAGTGGGAACAGTACACGACAGGATTCCTGCTGCTGCTGTTGTTGTTCTTGTGTTTCAACATTACTGCAACAACATATATGCTGCTGTCTTAGTTTTAAGAATTTATATTGAATCACTGCGTTTTCAGTGATAGCACACTCCATATAAGTGCTTTATGATACTCAGAGCTAGTACCCTGAGTGCCTACTTTAATTTACCACCATACAAAAGACCGTTCCCTTTCTGCTTCTGACAGATTTGCAGGATTCAGTGAGCAGCTCATAAATAGTTGGCTGGAGCTCTTTGCGATCTGTTCAGTGTCATCCTGCTGCTTTAGTCAAACTGCTTCTTTGGGTCACTGATGTCACCCTGTCACTCACTTTGTTCTCAGCTTGTAAAAAAATCTAATGGATAAGAGGCTTCAAACATGAAAGCAGGGCTGGAAACAGCTGAGACCTGTCACCCTTCAGCTCAGCAACAGGCCACATTATTAGTATTATTATTATTATTATTTCTCTCTCCATGAACACTCCTCACTTGGTTTTGTCACCTATATGCAGAGACAGAGCATCACATTTTTACTCTAATGATACCTCAGGCTTTTAAAGGTTAACAGTCAGCACTCTGCATACAGAGTGTGCTTTTGCACAGTTCTTCAGCGTGTCTATATGCGTGATTGTCAGGTTAGGAAATTTTGAGAGACATGACATTGACTGACATCCAGACAGTTGATGCACGAAGCATGCTGTAGACAAGAAAACAGACAAAGATCTAAAGGGAAATGTTTGGAGAGAGAGACAGAAAGTACAGCTGACAGCCTTTAAGCCTTAGAGATATTCTGGTTCCTCCCGGGGCCACCTTTGAACAACTTTAAGGTGATTTTATACACTCAGTTTCCAACTCAATATCACACACTCAGCAGTCATATGAAGGACTGTACAGAAGCGCAAACCTGATTTGTGCTTCTTTTCCACTTCATTCAGAGGGCGAAACATTACAATTTCAACTCTACGTTTTTAAAAAAATTAACATGATAAATTTGAAGCTTGAAAAATTAATAAACTCTAATTTAAACTATTCATTCGTATGTCATTGTAATGGAAGTCTAATAACAGCCCAGAAATACCCAGCACCTTCCTCAAGTCACAGTTATCAGTTTTTGCCGAAACTGCTTGGTGCTGGCTGTATTTTCCGATGAGTCTGAGATGTAATAATAAGAGGGGTTTCTAATAATTAATGACATGGTCTAGCATCACTGATTATTTATAGTTGTTATATGAGACTTCATTATTTTAAGAGGACTAATAATCTGGCAACAGAGTGTGTGCACGGTGAAAAACGAGCAGCTTTTGTTTCAGCTGTGCACTCTGCTGTTCTGATGTAAACTCTGATTTATGAGGTCATTTTGATTTCAGGGCACGCTGCCAGTTTCCCATTTTTGTCCTAGGTGTCGGGAGTAGCTTGGTGACACCTTTTTGGATGTATTTTTGTATTCGTCCGCTGAATTATTGATAAGCTCCAGAATTGAGTTCCTTTGTTAGTGTGTTTGCCTGGGTTGGCCAGCTCTGTGGAAACCATTAAGATGAAAACTCAGGGTCAAACACTGATATCCCACACCCTGTGGTCAAGAGGCAGCCAGGCAGTGTCTCCTAGTATCTTTAATTATATTCCTGCATCAATTCTAAGCTGTAGTGAAACACTGGATGGACTGAGTTTCTTGTGATTACAGTGAAAATAAAGTATTTACACTCTGAAGTAGCTTCATTTTGTTTGTTTATTCACTCACGTCAGCGTCTAAATAGGTCAAACTAGTAGATGAACAAATGCTTTGCGATTAAGAGCTTCTGAGGACTTTGCGGGGTATTTATTATTTAGGTCATAACACAATTTTGTAACATGAAGACAAAACTCTGAGGTTTTCTTCTTCACTTGGCTCCACTAATAAACTCCATAATCCCTCTGCTTATGTTTACCAATTCAGCAGACTGCTCATCATCATTTGTTCTCCTTATTATGAGATGCAAATAAAACCTTGTGAGGTCAATTAAGCTCTGTTGACTTACTCTGTCGCCATGGTGACTAGGCAGGAAGTGCGGTTGCATCCAGTCTTGCGTGGAAAAACAAGCATGTGGTTGACTTTAAGGAGCTCATGCCCACTTTCCTGAGCTACAGCCAAAGGAATACGCAGCTATCCTGTTAGGTCTCTTTATTTTCTGTTGTTTTTATGTAACGTAATTTTGGGGGTAGAAAGTGAAATAAAACTAAATGAATGAATGATTTTAAGGACATGTGATAGAGGAGGAATGGAATATAAAACAAGAGTCTACAGCCACACTGTGTAATTAGTTTAGTTGTTGTTTTTTGTGAACACTGTCTTTATATTTCATGACAATCCATAGAATAACACAGAGCATTAGTGCAGGCAGGCTATAAGGTCAAGCACAGCCAAGAATCCCATTACAAGACGCTTTGCAACCCACTTTTTTCCTAGCTACTCCTTTTTTTTCATGAGTCTAAGTTAATCCCTATCATCTCTGTCATTGTCCATTGTCATTACAGCCTGCTCTGTTCTGCTTTGCTTTGTAGTCAGGCCTTGCTGCTGGGGAGGTCCCAGATTAGAACCATGATGCCCAATAAAAATAGAAATGGAAAGAAAAGAAAAAAAAAAGTGGCTTAAGTGAATGTCATTGAAAAAAACTCAAAGGATCACGGAAGTCAGTAGGACTCATCTTCAGGGAACTAAACAAGCGGACATGTGAGCCTTTCCATAACTGTGTGGGCTAAAGTGGTGAATGCAATAAACCGACACAGCTATCCACAGAAGAATGCTTTTAACATGACCAAAGACAGACAGTTTTCACAAGCACTGCAAAATGAGAAAAATATAAAAACAACTACTGAATGCTGCCGTTAGCCACGAACCATCCCTCAGTCTTGTCTTGTGTGCCATCCTAAATAACCACCTACCCCAATGATGGTGACATGAAGTGAAAAAAGTCTCACTCTCTCGCTCATTCTCGATTCCTTCTCCTTCCTCCTACCTTCTGTTTTAATTGGCCCTTCTTCCTTCCAGTGGCTACAGCATGTTATCCAGAAATCCATTCCTTACCTCATTAGCTCAGCTGGGCTGCTCAATTCGCCGTTGAAAATCAGATGAAGTAAGGCAAGAAGTGCATTCAAGAAACTGAGTTGTCAGTCACTGTTTACAAGCTGAACTTTTGCACCTTCATTTGAAAAGAGCTGCTGCTTCTTTCACTGCTACCACTGTCAATCATATCCTCTCTCCTGTTAATATATTTCCATATTTTTATATTTTCATTGTCTTCCTCTTCTCCCCATCCGACGTCTCTCCTTAGTGAGATCCCGACAGTTTCTCTGTGCCCCCCTGACAGCTCTGCTGAGGCCCAGTTGACTGTCATCCAGCCTGAAGGGGAGCTATGTGACAGCTGCAGCAGCCTTGGCAGACCCTCTTCTTCCTTTCAGCTCTATCACCAAGTATACCTTAGCATATATAGGGATGCATTAAATAAGGTGGTGGATTTGGAAGGCAGTGACATCAACAGTCATATTGTTATCTTCCTTCCTCCTTTAGGTTCCCCAGAGTCCCCAGCTTCTAAAATGTCCACACTGCAGTCACTGTGGGCCAATCAAATCAAATGCCTGCCACAGCTGTCATTCAAACACCAGCGTTCCTAATGATGAAGGAGGAATTGTTGTAAAAGTGGGACACAGCTGTGGTTCTGCCCATCAGTCATCCTGCCATGGACCGGTGAGATGTCACTGGCTGCACGGGTCAAATGAAGGCGGGACACAGAAACCAAAGCAGCAACATGTGGTGACAGTAAGGTGTGTTTTGGAAAATATACTTTGGCTTTTTTTTGGCTGTTTTACCTGAAAGTAGATAGTTCAAAAGTCATTGTCTGCATTTCAATTTTTTGTGTGTGTATTCAACAAACTGGAGAATTAAAGAGCTTCAGTGGTGCCGACAGTCGGATTTGATTACATTAAAGAAAAAAAAAAAGAGAGACAAATCTGCTGTTTCGTTCCTTTTCGGTTTACTTGTGCTTGGCCATAGCTTCATACTTAATACATGTCTCAACTACCTTGTGGGAAGAGGTCAAAAGTCACATTTATTTATATGACACATTTAAAACAATAGAGTTGACCAAAGCACTGTACATTAAAAGCATATTGCCCCAAGAAAACTACACTGAAATCCAGAAAAAATTGAAAGCAATACATAACATTAAAGGACAATAAATAAAATAAGATAACAATAAAATGAAATCAAAATAAAAACAGACCATAAAATGCAATCCTTTAAGTGGATGTCACACTGCCAAGGAGAATAAATGTGTTTATAATAAAGATTTAAATGTGTACCGCCGGAGCTGTGTGGATATGAAGATAGGTAGATTATCCCATTGATGTGTTGCTGATTCTGCAAAAGCTCGATCACCTCTCTGTTTTAATCTGGTTTTAGGCTTGTGTAAGAGCTGCTGGTTAGATGAGGTCAGAGCTCTTATAGAAGAAAATGAATCAACAAATTTGCTTGTTTTTTCCCACATGTGCACAGAGTCATTATAATGATAATAATTATTTTTTTTGTTACTGATAACAGTTTTTTGTGAACAGGGATGGGGGACTGTACTGTATCCTTAGAAAGTAAGTGTGAAAACCCTTTTTTATCTTAAAAGCCCAAAAGTACTGCAGGTCTCTCTTAATTTCATCATGATGATTCTCTTTTCTTCAGCGACACAGCCTGATTCTTTTGCGGTATTTTATTTAACAGTTATTCCCAGGTGATAGTGGACTACCCGTTGGCGGTTCTGATTGGTTGTGCTGTGCTGTTGCTGGGATGCTCACTGGCTGCATTCTTGATTGGCCCACTGCCAGACTTCTCTGACCCATTACTGGTTAGTCTCAAATACATGTGCACACTCACAAATTTTAATATTCATTAAATGCATTCCCTAGCTCCAACTGTGACTTCATGATCTATGCCTTCCCCATTGCTAGTAGTTTCTTCCAGAGTGTACATCCTTTATGTCAAAATTTAGTCAGAGAAGGCCCCCATGGTTTGCTTTACAATTGGTTTAAAGTCCCCACTGGGCCATGAAAACAAGAACACTCAAGCCTGTACACACAAGCAATCTTCAAATTTTAATCCTAATTTTCTTGCTGCAGCACATGTATCTCTACTGTCAGGTTCTGTTAAATCAACAACACAAACATCCTTCACCACCTTAGGCTGAGTGTGGTTAATTACTGTTCTGCTAATGACTCATGATTTCAGCCATATCCTTTTAGTTCAGTCTAATCTCAGATTCAATGAGCCGCTCTGAATTAGATCACACTTGCTGTCATCTTAATTAAATACACCTTCTCACCTTTGAGATGCATGTTTACAGGATAAACACTGATTAAGAAATCATTCTCAAGTCTCAACAAGCGACTCACAACAATGAATCATGAACGGCAAAGCTAAAAATGATTTACATAAGAAAAGAAGTACGATTATGCCAATGATAAGAGTGCTGCTTTCTTTTTATAAACACCACTCAGTAAAAATATAAGCAAATACAGGCTGCGTATATACATGTTTATTAGACAGCATTTAATTTGCTTGATGCTGATTATATCAGTGGATGCATTGTGTTAAATGGTAACAGCATCTGTACTGCCTTTCACTGTGATGTCTGCTTGTGTTTGAAAGTGCTCTCTTTCTACAGGGCTTTCAGCCACGAGGAACATACATCGGAGTTCGCATGTCGAGCTTGTCCAAGCTGCAGGAGAACACTGGCCCTGGGAAAAAACTGTCTCTTTTACCACAGCAGCTCAGTAAAAGGTCAGCAGAAGGTTTTAGTGGAGTGAAGCACAGACTGCACCACTGACAGACGCACAGATGTGCTGCTGTAGAAATGGATTTGAGCAACCTGAAGACTGATAACACATTATTATAATTACTTGCAGTAAAAGCTTTGGCAATAGTGACTGTATGCAGACACACTACACACAGTCATTACAAAAAGAATGCACACCCTCTTTCAAGTTCTGGTTTCTGTATTGGGAAATAATAAAACAATAATTAATTTGGGCCTTACTAAGTTGTGTTGGATCCTTAAGGCAGAGCACAACCTGAACAGTGTGTAACACAGGGCTAACACAGAGTGGTAGACAACCATTCACACTCTCACATCTACCTCTTATGGAAGTTTATGGAAGAGAAATCCAAGACAGAGGAAGACTGAATGTTGGACTTTAACTGAATCCTAACTTTGCAGTATTCCCACAGAGTTTATAAATAAGCAGCATGAATAATAATGGAAAAACAAACAGCTAGTGTCTATTGTGCTTATCCCAAGTGCTAAAAAAAATATTGCAAATTAAAAAATGTTAAAATCAAAATGCTAAAAAGGGCATCTGTCTGGTTTTATATGTGTTAGATTTGGAGGAACTATCAGCAGAGAAAGTAGCAGTGGCCACGACACCTCCAAAGCTCGAATGAAAAGGATGCTGGCCAGGGACTCCACTCTAGACACCTTCCTCTGCGATTCTCCAGGTGAGAAAACCCTGATCAGTTTAAGCTTTTCAGTAAAATAAACTTTTATGTTTTTAAAACTTAAACGAATGAAATCTCGTTGTTTTCACACTGTAGATCTACAAGGGTTAAGAGTAATATGTATCTATGCTGGCCATGACAAACTAAACATTAGAAAATTAAAAGGAGATAACTATGCATATGTGAATGCAGCCGATTCATTTCAATTTAATCCACCTCTATAAACTGTATTTAAAAACTGTGAATGTTGGGAAAAACACTGGAGCTTAGTAAAGAGTCATTAGTGGTCTCTGCAAACTTAGAATGAAAGACATAAACAACATAAAAGTGACCACTTAAATACAAGTTCACAAAGAAAAGTTGCAGATCAAAGAAGTTTTTTGAGAGCTATTCTTTGGGAATGGTATTCCTGATTTTCTTCTTTAAGCTCTGCTTTGATATAGTTTTCTGTTAGATCAAAGACTTCTTTTTAAAATACGGAAAGCTCCCTAAATAGATTTATTAGCAATCCCAAGCCCTAGGTTTGCATTTTATTGAAGTTGGCTAATTTCTATTCACATCCAACACTGACGCCAGGATAAAACACACAAAATATGTAGTTTGCTTGCTTTCATCCCTAAGGATTCATACCTCAGAGCCCTTGACAAGGGTCTGCAAACATTCTGAGCATTTCTGACCACCCCTGTGAACTGAGGAATCACGGCTGGTCATCTTGTTCCTGTATGGAGACTCCATCTGTCTCTCTCCACACAGGCGAGCGTTTTGCCCAGCTGGTGTTTCGATCAGAAAACTCAGCCAGTCTCTGGAGTCTGAAGGCGATCCACGCCATGTGTGAGATGGAACAATCCAGGGTTCGTCATGTTCTACTCACTCCTCTCTGTCAACTTTGCTGAAACATTTAGTCATCGTCTCCTCTCTCTCTCTCACTTTTTCAGTTTAATACAGTGGCTGTGTTCCACATTTTAATCCATCTCCTCCAATAAAAATCACTCTACATCATCTTGTGTGAAATTAGTTCTTTTTTTTTTATGAAATAGCTTTAAATCTGGGCATGCATTCAAAAAAACCTTTGCCTCCTTTGAAACAGATTCGCTCCCAGGCCCAGTTCCAGGACCTGTGCCAGCAGCATGTGAGGGTGAAGGCTGAGGGAATGTCCAAGAGCGGCTGTTGTCCAAGCTGGTCTCTGGGGAATTACTTGGCAGTCCTTACTAATGCCTCCCGCTGCCTCAGCCTCACCTCACAGCAAGTACTGAAGCTTTCTTCTCATTTTCAAAATTATAAAACAAAACAAAATAAAACAGGCAAAGGGATATCAGCTCATCAGACCAGTCCTTTTTATTTTGTAAATTGTACTTTGTAGGTGGATGTCTTGTCACGTTCAAGAAGACATTTGAAAACCTGATCTTGTCCTCAGAGTTGTTTGGTAAAGTAACCCAAGCAGAAAGTTGACCATTACAAGCTTTTAACTGCACCTCCAGTCATAATGAGCAAAAATCAAATTAAACCACGTTCAGTTTAAATATACTGTGTGTGAAATCTCACCTTTAGATGTCAGTAGATTCCAATCAAGTGCATAATTGTAGCTACGGAGGCCACTGCAGGGCAAACAACTCTGGCTGCTGTTCGTCTGTAGTGAGTGTAGTTGGTCAGTCGACTGGTAAAGCATTATGCAGATATCCCTGTGACGTGGCATTTAATTTTCTTTCAGAAATAAAATGTGCTTATTTTACAAAAGGTTAAAGGAGCATGGATATGTGTGAGCAATGCAAACTCAGTAAGCACTTAATTATACCACAGTTCTGTTGTGTTATCTTGTGGTTTTATTTTCCATTGTCTTTCTCTCATACCAGGTTTCTGAGTCTCTGAACCTTCTGCGGAAATGTGCGCCATACTATCATGAAGGACATCTAGTTGAAGCCTGTGCCCAGAGACCCAAACATGGCAGCTGTTCCTCGGTTCCCTCCCGCTGCAAACAATCCCGCGTGGTGTTTCAAATCCTGCACTTTCTGGTTGACAAAGACTTTCTTGGACCGCAGACTGTTGAATACCAAATTCCCACACTGAAGTACAGTCTTCTTTTCCTACCTGTAGACAAAGGAGAACATATGATGGAGATATACATGAATAGCCTTGAAGGCAGGGATCTAACCTACAATAATACGACTATTACTGGCATAGACTTTGGCATTAAGCAGGCTCTGTTTGAGTATTACCTGACAAGAGATTCAGTTTACCCTTTCCTAGCTGTTGTATCACTTCTGTTCACTATGGCTCTATACCTCCACTCGCTCTTCATAGTAGCGCTATCTGTAATAGCAATCACCGGCTCCCTTCTAACATCCTATTTTTTCTACAAAGTAGCATTTCGTCTGACTTTCTTTCCTCTGGTCAACCTGTCAGCAGCTCTTATTCTCTTGGGAAGCTGCTCCAATCAGGTTTTCATCTTTACTGACTTTTGGAATCTGCAGCTATCCCAAAATCCTTCAGCTTCCCTGGAAAAGAGAGTAAACAGAGCTTTGCAGGAAGTAGGCTATTTGATTTTAGCATCAGGGCTGACCTCCAGTGCAGCTTTTTTCTCTGGTTATCTCAGCAGCATCACAGCAATCAGATGCTTCTCCATTTATCTCGGAACTGCCTCTGTAATCAGCTCCCTCTTGGCATTGGTGTGGCTGCCGTGTTCGTTCATTCTGCGTGAGCGCTACACAAAAATGTCTTCTGCATCTGCGGCAGCGCAAGGATGGAACCCCTGCTGCTCCAAAAGCACTGGTGGCTTTTGGGACACGAGTTCACGCAAGAGATGCCTCTTCAGCCTTGGGCAGAAGCTGAGAGAATTAAATCGTGGTCTCACTGACACCTCCAATTTATTATTTCTGAAAATCCTGCCCTGTGGAGTTGTAAAGTTTAGATACATTTGGGTTTGCTGGTTTGCAGTGCTCGCTGCTGGAGGCATGTACATGTCATGCATAGACCCGGGCATGAAGCTGCCAGCTCTTGAGAGCAGGGTCACCCAACTGTTCCGCTCCAGTCACCCATTTGAGCGATATGACGCAGAGTACCATCACATGTTCATGTTTGAGAGGCAGAGAAATGGAGAGGATAAGCCTGTTACGTTGATGCTTGTTTGGGGCATCAAACCGACTGACAACGGAGACCACTTTAACCCAAGAAGCAATGGCTCTTTAGTTCTTGACCCTGACTTTAACATGAGCCGACCTGATGCTCAGGTTTGGTTGCGGGAGCTGTGTGGACGGGTTCAGAACCAAAGCTTTCACTCTCCTTCATCACCTGAAGATAAAGATGCAATGACAGATAATATCTGCCTCGTAGAGCAGCTAATACACTGGATATCTGTCAGGAGGTGCTCAGAGAGCGATGACGCCCTTCATTTCTGCTGTAATGACATCCCATTCCCCTACCCTCCCAGCGTTTTTGAGAACTGCCTAAGCATGATGCTGGCAGAGAGGTATGCCGAGGGCCATCTGGCACACAGCGGAGGGGTGTACTTCCAGCCAGATGGCAGGGTTGCTGCCCTCGTGCTGGCATTCAAAACTACATACTTCTACAGCTTCAACTTTAGCAGAACCAGTGTTTTTTACAGAGAAATCCTGACATGGTTTAACAGAGAGATATCAGGAGCACCACAAGGGCTGGAGAACGGCTGGTTCATCAGTCAGCTGTCTCTTTTTGACCTGCAGCAGTCTTTAAGCTCAGAGACTCTAGTAGTAGCTGGCTTTTCAGTAGCACTCACATGTGCTTTGCTTCTTTTAACCACATGGAATATTCCACTGAGCATATATGGAACAATAGCCGTAGGAGGCAGTGTGTTTGTCACTGTCGGCCTCCTTGTTCTTCTTGAATGGCAGCTGTGTGGCACAGAGGCTCTGTTTATATCATCTGCCGCAGGGCTGTCAGTCGATTTTATTGCCAACTATTGCATATCCTACAGCTTAGCTCCACATTCAGATAAAATTGGGAAAGTAGCACATGCCACTAAAAGGATGGGATGTCCTGTAGCAATAGTTTCTGGTGCTTTTTTCTTCATAGGGATCATCATGTTACCTGCCACGGCCTTGTTCTTCAGAAAGCTTGGGATTTTTCTGTTTTTGGTCAAATGTGTAGCGTGTGGATTTGCAACCTTCTTTTTCCAGTCCCTGTGCTGTTTTTGTGGACCCCAGAAAAACTGTGGAATGATCACGCTGCCGTGTTTTTCCGACCAAACGGACGGTATGCTTTCTTCTTGTTCTGATCCTGGCTCTTTGTCGACTTCTGCGGCTAACGGGGCATTTGGTAAATCTAGAGTGAGGAGGAGTTATGACAAAGAAGCAGGCGGTTATCTCTATCCCAACCATCGTCAGCACAGGCAGAAACAGACTGCAGGAAGTGGCTGCGGGAATCGAGGGCCCGAGCAGTACGAGCTGCAGCCATTGGCCTATCGCCTGAGTGACAGCTTTGAGAACAGCACCTGCACCAGTAAACTGTCAAACCGGCCCTCTGTGCTTTCTGATGAGATTGAGTACTGTGAGGGAGATGTGGCAAGGAATACCATGGATGGGGAGAGTGAGGAGACATGTAGCCATCAACAGAAAATCTGCCAACCACCACCAGCCGTCCAGACCTCATCTCCTTACAAAGAAAACACTCTATGCCCACCAGGCCTGGCTGAAGAAGATGTAGCTAAGGACAAGTTGCTGTGTAAAACCTGCAGGAGTCAGTCTGTCAGGGTGAAACACTGGAGCAATACATCATCCTCATCATCAAGCATGGAGGAGACCATCATCAGCCATACACTGGAGACTACTGACCAGTCATCACTCTGCAAGGATGAAAATACCTTAGGGGAGAGTTGCTGTCACCCTCATCGCTCACATAAAGGACGTCACCTCTCCCTGTCTCAGAGCTCCTGTGAGGGTCTGGAGGAGTCCTGCGAAACGTGCCTCAGTGACATCGAACCAGGATCTTCGAACACACAGCAGCAAGAAGGAGAGGCGGAGGTCCACTTACAGCCAGGACACCTTAATGGGAGGAGAGATGCACTTCGTCTCTCACTGAAAGAAATCGTTTATGAGACTTGTGGCAAGCGTCGCACCAGCCACAGCGAGGAAGTGGTGATTTTACCCAACAGTAAGCCAGACTTACCAGATGTTTGGATAAAGAGAGACGGACAGCGGGAAGATACTTGTTAAAGAAAGCTGGAGAAAATCTTGAAAACACTGTGGATCTGACTCTTAATTTATACATATAAAAAAATTAAAACCAAAACAACTGAACTTATACAATCACAGTTGATGAAAAAGGAGCATACATTGTTACATTTGTATATTACACAAAGGAAATACAAGCCAACTGCAAATGTAACACGACAGCATGTTTGTCCAGTCTTGTTTCATCGTTTGTTACAAATGAGGTCAGAGCATGAGCGTGTCTTCAGCTAAAGGTTAAAACTGAAAGCATGACAGCAAAAGATGAAGCTTTCTATCCAGCCACAGTTTTAAACAAATGCCACATTTGAATATTAACTGCAGCTCGTCATCGACACAGAAACTATCCGAGTGCTGCACCTGCTGCCTGCAGAACTTACTTTGTGCCTGGAACTTTTTAACTTCTGAACCTGGACGCTCTGCACAGACTGGGTTTCTCCAAGCTGGGATTGACCCCTATGAGCCATATGCACTCATAGATTTAAATGTGAGATATAAAGAGACAGAGCTGCGTGGGGTGTGCCTGCGCGCAAAGCCGCAAACAGTTTATGAGCATGACTCAATCATTATCACGTTTAGAGAAGCAGACAACTGTCAGTGGGTTCTGCACTCTGTGGGGATAACATGTACAGTATGTCTTTTGTGATGATAATGTAGAGAATCACTAACCTACAGTTCGCAGTGTGTATCATGTGTGGTGTCTTGGCTTGCTTTTAATGTTTCACTTTCAAATTAACGGTCATGCTGTTTATTCTAGTGTCAGTGCCAAAACAATGTAATGTTCACTCATGCTGATTTCCAAGGGGCAAAGTGGTGTCTAACAGACTTAACACTAAGGTTTATACACTTAAGGTGCATACTATTCAGGATCCACAGATGTCAGTAAGCCTTAGCAGAATTAGGAGGAGCTTGAATTTCTGTTTTAAATGCAGTAATTGTACCATCACAAGCAGCTGCATCAACAGTCAATTTCCCATACAGATCTGGCTGCAGTGTTAAGAGAAACTCCTGACAGGCGACCTTTATCCACACTGCAAAGCATTTAACAGTATTTATGACATGAACAGCATGTGTCAAATGTCTTTCAAACGGTTGTTTCAAAGCAGCTGAAATTTTGTGATGTGCAAAAAAAAAAAAAAAAGTGTCCTAAGAGTAAAATTTTATATGTTTATGGTCCTTTATATGTATAAAACAAAGAAGTATTGAAGGTGCAGTGGCTGTGATTCAGCGAGGACCTTAAGAAGAAAGATTTGCCATAAAATGTGCCTATGAGCGAGGTTATTTTCAAGACTTTTCATTGCAGAGGTGTTATCTTGACTGTATAATCAAACATCTTTAACCAGCCTTCACTTTGGGTCACTCAGCAGAATAACCTTGCCTTATAGACAAAGGTAATCAATCACAGGCTTTCTATAAACAAAAAGATAAAGGTCACCACCACTCTTATTTATAGCTGTCAATGTTGATTTTTCACAAAAATGAAATAAAACATTTTATTTTCCTGCAGACTGGCTTTCGATTTATTTCAAATGTTCGCTGTGGTACAAGACAGATTACAGACTTTGTGGATAATGTTAAATTAAAATAGACCTCAAGGTGAAATGAGAACCACTCCAATCTTAACTCATATTTGCTTTCAAAGCAGCAAAACATTTTTGTTTTTGGTTCTAAATCAAAAAAATTAAAAACCAAAATCTCCTTGAGGATTAATGATTGTCTGAAGATTAAATGTCAAAGCCGTCAGCAGCGTTCATCTGGTCTGTTCTAATCTGCCTCCACCCAGTCCTCTTTTGCCCAGTCAGGTAATTGTGTGGAATATTCGAAGTCAGGTCCTTTGTAGCGTAAAGCGTGAAGATACATGATGAGTTCCTTCTCTGTGGGGTCTGGCCGCACTAGTTTACATTCACTACATAGGTGGTCTGGGGGAGTTTTCTGACTAGAATCATTTGCCCCAGTTTCATTTCCATGTGATTTGACTGGTTGAGGGTTCTGACAGTCTTTAACGGTGTTGTTGTCATTTACTGCCTCGATGCAATCTAACTTCTTGTCACTGCCACAAGCATCTACCTGTACTGGACAACTTTCTCCGCTTTTGTCAGATTCAGCGGTTCCAGCTGATTTGTCCATTTTCTCAGAGGCTTTATTTTTGTCTGCCTTGTGTGCAATGCCAATGCAGTCATCTGCAATATCCAGCATGTTAAAATTTTCCTGAGAGCGATGTTCTTCTACCAGCGCCTGCAGAAGCTCTTCATCACTCTTCCCCACAAGTCCCCCCTTCCCTCTGTGAGGACCCCAGGCTGATGACCCATAGACGGGATCATTAAGGATGGGAAAACCCAGGTACTGAAGGTGGACCCTGATCTGGTGTGTCCGACCAGTAAGGGGTAAACAGCGGACCACACTTGTTTTTCCGTTAAAGCTAAGCCTCTGGAAGACGGTCCGGCACTCCTTTCCTTTTGGGTCAACACGACAGAGGCCGATTTTGAAAGAAACAACCAGGATGGGTTCTTCACAGATCACCTCATCCTGTGGAAACTCCCCCTCCACTCGGCAGACATACTCCTTTTCAAGCTGAAAGAGACAGAAGATGTAAGAAACCTGTGGAGACGTTTTGAAAACCGACTCGCACAAAAGTGCAAAACATGCTCAACATACCTGTCTGTCTCTCACCATCTGGTCCAGTTTCTTAGAGGTCTCAAGCGTCCTGGCAAACAGCAAGACTCCAGAGGTGAGCCTGTCCAGCCTGTGGACTGTATGCAGCTCAGAGATGCCAAACTCCTTCCCCAGAATGAAAATCACCGTGTTGTGGCGGAATCGGCCACAAGGGTGCACAGGGATGGAGGCAGGCTTATCGACCACAAGCACTTCGCCATCATCTACCAGAATCTCCAGTGGTCTGCCAACTACAGGGGGCTCGTGGCGGTGTACAGTGTTCCTCAAGTGATCATTATTCTGTGCATGGTGAGGGAAAATTTAAGTGTTTGCTCACCTCAAACAAGGCCATCCAATACAATCAGGTGAATTTTTAGAAATCAGAGTATCAAGATTTGGATAGCTACCAATTTAATGACATGAAGGGTTGTTCTTTACAGCTACCACATGTCAAATATTTGATCCTTTCAATGCAAGCTACAATATTGAACAAAAGTAATCAGATTTTACTGACTGATCATTTGGCAACATGAATTTGGCGAATAATGTAGCCATGGCATAAAGTCAATACCTTGTATTAGTATCCCACAAATGGTAAATGGCCTGTATTTGTAGCGCTTTACTAGTCCCTAAGGACCCCAAAGCGCTTTACACTTTCAGTCATACACCCATTCACACACACATTCACACACTGGTGATGGCAGCTACATTGTAGCCACAGCTGTCCTGGGGCGCACTGACAGGGGCAACTGTCAGTGCTAACTAGATCCCGTTTACCTCCCCTACATAGGTTATACTATGGACTTATGAGACTTACCCTGAGCACCACAGATAGATCCTCCACAGGTGTCTCGTTGAGGCGGATGCGACCCTCTTTAGCGGCCTTCTGATAATACTCAATGGACTCAGCTCTGAACTCATTCTTAAACACATCCAAAAGGCTCGTTCCAATCCACCGACCTTTGCAGTAGGTCTTAAAGTCAAAGTAATACGGATAGACTTTACGAAGCCCAGCCTCGAAGTAGTATGACGTCTCGTTGAAATGCTCTTGGCTAAAGCTCACACCTGGGTTGCGTTTCTGCGGTGGGGGGATATATCTCTCCCCCGGACGGAGCTTCTTCCCACCGGCTCCTCTCCGTCTCTTACCTCTGCCGCTTGTCTCTTTGTCGTCCGTGTCGTCGTTTTTGCGTTTGCCAGTTTCTGACGCCTCTACCGCTGTAGTTTGCTCCAAGGGCACCGGCGTGTTTACATTTCCCGGTGTTCCCGACTCAATACCCGCCCGCTCCATAGCCCAGCTGCTCTTTCTACACTGTGGAGAATTAAGAAAACTCAGAAACCGATTCGCTTTCTCGCAGGCAGAAACAAAATAAACTCCGCGACAATGAACGTCACACTGACTCAGAAAGAAAGATAATAAGCTTCCAAACGGCACCCTCACGTGCATCGCTCGTTAGCTAGAGGTCCTTCTCGCCACACGCGCGCGCCGTGATGACGTTTGTAGTCCAATCGGCGCTCCCTGAAGTTTAAACCAAACTATCAAACCCAATCCTGCATCCCATTTTGCACTTAACCATTAAAAGTAGACAGTTTGTTATTTATGTGTTTTAATGTATTATTTTTGTCATGAAATGTATTTTTGTTATAAATTAAGTTCTATTCACACGAAATATAAATGACAGTGTGTTTGTGTTTGTTCATGATCATGTTTCTATGCTCTAGTCCTTGTAGCTTCTCACGATACCAATTCCCTTAATACTTCTTTGTGCCACAAAGTGATTTTTGATGCGTTTCATAATGTTTGCCTATATTTAATAGACTGTAATTAAATAGATTTATGAAGTTATATATAAAATAAAGAAATTACCTGTTTTGCAAGTGTCTTTAAAACTCTGTGTTACTGCACCTACATTATAGTGATATGAGTTCGTTTTTACCCTTCAAATGGTTTTCTTGGCTCAATTAATGTATAATTCATGACAGATTATAGGCCTAAAAGACATTTAAAATGGTTTAAATACAGGAAATCACTTTATGGCACAGCATCTCAAAAAAGGCTTGTTTACCCCAGTTATGTGTTTATTTTCAGTCTTTTTGGAATAACAGCAGTCACTAAAATATTCATTTACTTGGTTTTATTATTAAATCCAATATTTACATATGATTACGTTACTTATATGATTCCAAAAATGTATCAGATTATTATGTTTTGGCACAACTTCCTAACCCTGCTCTATATTTACAGTGTCACATGTGATTTATTCTGCACACACATATTGTTAAATGAGTAAGAAGCATTCTTCCCACAAAAATATATTACTTTGTCAATTTGCTAAACGTTTATTAAAATTCCCAGGTTTGAACTTTTGCAAGTATTACTGCATATGTATCCAAATAATTCCCCCCCCACACACACAATTTTACCATCCATCTGAAATCAGCACAAGCATTCACATATCTTAGAGCTTTTCATGCTGTGATCTCAACAAACCCATTATTACACTTCACAAACTTCCCCAGAAATAATACTGCGTACAGCCCTCTCCCCCCCCCCCCCCCCCCCCCCCCCCCCGATCTACTGTACTTGCATCACTCTAAATGAATCACAGGATTCTGGGAAGAGGCTAATCAGTAGACCGCTGAAGACTTATTTAGTCACTCATTGTTTTATCGCCCTTGGAAGACAATCTGGCCAGGCAAACAGAGCGATATCCTCCTTTCATGTTGCTAGGTGACAACCTAGCAGAGCAGGTGGTCCTTAAGACAGAAGCTCAGTTGAACTATAAGAGGTGTTACAGGGCCCCGGAGACGCAGCACCAACGCCACCTCCTGCAAGGGCAACCACACTGCAGTCAGAGCTCACCTCTGGGGAGAGAAGGAAGGATAGCAGGCACAGGTGACTTCCTCATTTTTTGTGTAAGAGTTCAAGGGGTTTAAGGCTTTTTTCTTTTCTTACCCAGGCCACTGGTGCCTCTTGTCAGTCAAGGGGACATAAACCACTCCCATCAAAGCTTTCTTGAGGAAGCTCCCATCACTCTGCCGATCATACTGCTCTAGCACCTGACTGCCACCATCAGGGCCCACTGGGAGAACCAACCGCCCACCTGGTTTCAGCTGCTCCAAGAGCTTCCATAAGGAAAGACAGGATTTTTAAAAAGGGTTTCATACTTTTTCACTTTATTCATGGCATTAATTCAGCGCAGTCTGTCTTTAGAATGCATTTCAAGTACCTTCGAAGCTTAACATACTTGATAAAGTTATTTTAGAGACAACTGATTGGGTTATAATGACTTTAATATAGCTGTAGATACACCACAGCCTTCTGTGCCTTGTTTGCAGGCTTCAGTTATAGCTGAATGAGTGCCTTATGCCTATTTTTATTGCATTTTATTCTGACAAGAGCCTGTGTCCTTACAGCCTTAGGAACAGTGGCTGCTGCTGCACCAACATGAATGGCATCATACGGCGCTCCATCTGGGTAGCCGAGTCTTCCATCTCCCACTGTGGGCATACCCAGATATGAATTGTATTTTTTTTGCAGCCATGTGCTTTAAATCTCAATAGATAAAAGTGGCATGACTTTAAGTTTGACATCTCCTGACTCACCAACTAGTTTGATGCGTCCAGAGGACAGCAGCTCCGGGTCGTCAGCTTGAACATTTTTGATTGACATCTGAACCAGTTCGTCGATGTGTTCAATGCCAACCACTCTACCCGTGGGCCCTGTCTGCATATGATGGTAAAAAGCAGCTGTTTAACCTCTGTTACATGATACATGGGTGAAACCATCTAGCTAGTGGTAAGATTTAGAAAGAAACTTCTCAAATTTTTAACAGAATTCACCATTCTTGCAAAGCAGGCGGTGAGATATCCACTTCCTGAGCCTACATCCAGTGCCGACGCTCCTTCAGTTAGTTTGTCACTTAGTAGCTCCAAAGCATGAGCATGCTGTCGAGTAAAGCCAGCAGGAAAACTTCTGTTAAGTTTTGTTTAACCATTTAGTCCTCCCAGCACTGTTCAGTGTTTGTTACTCACCATGTGTGGTGCACTGATGGTTGCCCTGTAGCCTGTAATTACAACGTTTAATAACAAAGTTGTAGCAGATCTTTCTCTATAAAACAGCTATTATTCAACAATGCAATGTGATGAAAAAACCCAGGCTCTTGTTATTGCATTGACAGTAACATGCATTTATGTGTTTAGAAAGTGCTTCTGAAATAAATACCTATGGATTGGGGAGAGTCTGCATATGGATAGTCTCTCGAGTAGAGTCCTCTGTCAGTAGCCAGCATGGCATTGAACACTCTGTCACTCTGGATCACGCCATGGTCTGGCAGAAAAAGAAGAAAAAAAGAGGTATTGATACTGAGTTGAATGAATGGAGATGATGATTCCAAACCAACCTGTGCAACATGTAACTACAGTCCCAACCCTCGTTTAGAAAGGTCAAGAAAGGTCACAAACAACAACAAAGATATCAAAGTTCAAACCCTTTACCCCTTAGCCTGCTGATAAGCTCTGGATTTGTTTTGCCGCTGGACATCCACGCCATTGTCCGGGACAGCAGCACACCCATGGGGACTGCCACTACTGCCAGGCGCAGCGCCGCTCGCATCTCCTACACCGAATCTCTCTGCAGGGACGCGACGATCAGCGCTTGTAACCCTGAGTACACGACACACAGATTACTGTAAAATGCATTCAACGGCCTGGCTGTATTCTCCGTGTGGTAATCGAGAGGGCAGTTTAGGTCATTTGTAAGATGTCCAAATGTGGCAGTGCAAATTCACTAATTACAGTAAACTTGACAGACAGACAGCGAGCGGTACAGCAGCACATGTAACGGCTATAACAGCAAGTTTACGTTACACTATAAGCGGATACTATCATTATACCGTTGCAAATGATTATTGCACTTTTTAAAATAGTAAATACCCCCATATAAACAAATTCCGTAGAGGTCGGTAGCCCTTGTTTACCTCGGTAGCTCAGCCGCGGTCACTTCCAGCTGAGACACATTTCCTAATCCCCTCCTCAGCAAACCACAGCCCAATGAGAAACTAACATTTTATATGTGAAGCCCAAACTAACCAATCAGCTCTCAAAATTGCTTGACGGGCGGATACAGCGTCTAATCAAATATATCTAAAAGAGGAAGTGGGCTGTCGGTCGTTTAAGGTTGTAGATCATGGATATGTTTAGCTAGCAACGCTAAACTTTAATCATTAAAATAATATATCTGCGTTATTAATTTCTAGCCTTTTGAGGTTTTTCCCACACAGGTAAGTTATGTTTCTATTCTTTATGGTAACAAACTGCTCGAAAAACGTTTAAATGCACAGTAATTATCCATGTAGTTGGTCAGCAACCAGCTTAGCCGTAAATGTAAACCTTACCATCAGCTTTCTGATTTGTCTTAATTGTATGTACCTTCCAAACATCTGACGCAAGTGTCACTGAAAGAAAAGGGTCTTAGTCCAAAAACAGAGTAACATTGTGTGTGTGTTTTAAACCGTGATGTCGACATCTCTTTTACCCACTGGCTGCACCAGAATGATAGACGACTTCGAGAAACAGGAGGTTCGGTCCAGCGGGGAGCTTTGGTCCGAGATCTGCTCCAGCCTGCCGGAGGTGCAGACTGAGGCGACCCCGGAGAGCAGCACAGACTTCAAAGACTCATTTCACCCGCCTGTGCAGGTTAATGGACAAGCAAATGGGACAGATACCAGTCCATCTAGTGCCAAATGGGAACCCATGGAGGATTCTGAGATTTACATAGCCACTCTAGGTATTTCCTTTTTTTAAAAGCTTTTCAAGACTACAGACTTCCTGTCTCCTCGCTGTCTGTCAGCAAGAGGCATGGAAATGATAAGATGCTAAATTCCCGCAAAATGAAACCAGATAGTTTTCTTCAGCATAGCTGGCTTGAATTGCCTATTTATTCTCCATGTTTTTGTAGTGGCTGACACATTTGCCTAACAAGTGACTGATCCCTGGTTTGATCCCAGAAGGAGACACAGATCCCTCTGGGGTTGGGCCAGGAAGGGCATCCGGTGTAAAAACTGCTGATCAAATATCCTGTGGTGACCTTTTGTGAATAAGGGCGTTCCAAAAATTTGGCATGTGTCATCTGTCAATTATTTTATTACACCCTTCCACTGTTTAATGTTCTGCCCCATACCATGGTGCTACGTATAACATATAAAAGACAATCAATACAGGACTACATAAAGTGCAAGTGTGCAAAAACTGCAAAAAACTAAACAAAGACAGTGCAACACCAGACAGAACAGAACGATACAGGCACAAGACGGTGCAGACACAACAATGCAATAGAAAAGCGCAACAATGACAGCGAGGTGTGTGTGGTAGTGTGTCAGCCAGTGTTCAGGAGTCTGACGTCTGGGTGGATGGAACTGTTTCACTCTTCCAGTGAGGGCCTGTTACCTCTTGCCAAATGCAGCAGGGTGAAGAGTGTGTGTGAGGGGTGTATGGGGTCCTCCACAATACTAGTGGTGTCTGTGATGAAGGGAGGAGAGGCTCCAATGGTCTTCTCAGCTGTTCTCACTATCTGTTGTAGTGTATTGCGCTCCGATACGGTGCAGTTACCATACCAGACAGTGATGCAGCTGCTCAGGACGCTCTCGATAGTCCCTCTGTGTACCTTAAAGCGATAGAAATAAAACTTCATGGGGGGGAAAAAAAAAAAACTGAACCAGAAACAAAAATTTAAAAAATGACAACCAATAAAAATACAAAACTATAACGTTGTTACAAAACACTTGACAGTATGTACTCACACATGATTAAAAAAGACAAGATTGCTGCAGAAGGTGTTTTTTCCTAATCAAAGAAAGATCAGCACTTATTTATTTCTCATGAGTTAAATGTTTTATTTGTTCAGTAGGTGTTTTTAATTTTCATCTTAAATAAATTCATTACATCCGTTACAACCTAACCAGTCCTTTAACCTCTAAATGGTTATTTTGCATATCTGCGATCTTTGCTGGCCTTTTATGACACATTGTACCAAAACTCACACTCTTCTTTGATTCTTAATTCAAAATATGTCGGAACTTTGATCAAAGCTATAAAACTGACATTTTTTGGCTACATTTTGCTCCAGAAAACCGCCTGAAGAAGATAAAGGGCCAGTCCAGTGATGTGACCTCCAGGGACATGCTGCACTCCTTGTCTCAAGCCAAGAAGGAATGCTGGGATAGGTTCCTACACGATACCCAGACCTCAGAGCTCTTCCAAGGGGGCGACATGGATGAGAGGTAGGACATGGACATGATGTGAAAAATCATCCTGTTGGAGGAGGATTTTTATTTTTATTTTTAAATAGTCATTGCATCTTTAGATGTGATTGTATTATTTTTGCATTTCTTTCCTATGTCTTTCTAACTTAACATATTACAGCAATAACTCATCATCTCACTGTTTCCACTTTTCCTTAAATTCAAGAGACTTATGTGGCATTTACTCATCCCAATACAAAATTACTTTAATCTTTATCTTTCAAAGTGTCGAGTAGTTATCTGGAGATGGCCTGCTTCTTATTGTAACCTCTTAAGCCCCAAGCCTAACTGATCTCCTGCCCTTTGCCCCCGCATCAGGGAGCGTTGGGGCTTAAGAGGTTAACACCCTAAACTATTCGTGCCCTTCATCCCTTTGCAGTGCTCTCGAACACTTCAAGAGGTGGTTGATTCCAGAGAAGGTGGCCATCAGTGCAGAAGAGCTGGAATATCTCCTGAGGCCCTCTCAGAATAAGGAATCAGCAGAGTCGGACCAAATGCAAAACGGAGAGGACGCAGAGATGCAGAAACCGGATGAAGATGACGCTCACCAGCCAGAGAAATGAGTGAATTAAAATGGTAACATGGAAAGAAGAACTTACTTCCTATATAGTCGGTAAACGTGACTTCCTGCTCTCATATTGTGTCATTGCAGTGTTTTGGCTATAGCCTTTGTTATCAGTGATTATAGCCTCTCATCACTGTCTGTATCCCCAGCAACTGAGTGTTAAACACTTATTAACTCACATGCATTTTGTCCTCTCTATTCAATGACACTGCACCTTGAGAACACCTAATAAAGAACGTGAAATGATACCTTTTTGTCCTCTAGCTGTAATCCGTGTCTCCTACTATGTTTACGAGAATGGCTCTTAACTACATATACAGATATTCATTGAGGACCATATGTAGCGTCACATGAGAAGTGATGTTAACAATGCATTAATTTGTCAAAATGTTATTTTTCTGTCATTAAAAGGCTGACATCATAAATTAGAATGGCTGTGATTCAGTCCAGAAAAATATTGTAACATACTGTGTAACATTTTATTAATTTCATGTAGAAGTTTTTAACGATGTTTCAATAAAATATTTAAAAAAATGGTAAATGGTATTGTGTTCATTTGTCTGCTTGTAACTCCAAGGACAGTGTTGTTGAATTGCTTTAGATTTTGGGAGTGACAACGTTGGGTCTGGTACAATATGGCGTGTCATCAAGGGGGTATTTTAGGGCTTAGACGTGCAATATGGTGACAAATTAAGTGCACTCTCTTTCAGTTCAGAGATTTTAAACCAGGACACAAAAAAATCATCTGATCCTAACCAAGTTAAATCATTTAAATGAGCAACAGCACACAACATATGAGACTTTTTAATTACTTTTTAAACCAAGCTATGGCAAAATGTGTGTGTGAAGTACACCACATTATTCAGTAGCTTGCAGAATCATCTTTAGTGGTACAAAAATATTTTTTTTTTTTTGAATTACTTTATCATTCTCTCCAGGACACGAGAGACTGATAAAGTGTTGCTTCAGTGAGATTTGCAGGCATTCTTTATGTGCAGCTCTCTTAAGGTTCAATCAGGTTGAGGTCTGGACTTTGATGTAAAGTTGCTGCTGTACTAGGGATCATTGTCCTGTTGGTTGACCCATATTCTTAAGCTCTCAGATAGCTTCACATTACTCTAGAATACTTTTTACAAAGGAGTTTATGGTGACTCTGTGACAGCAAGGTGCTCTTGTCCTGTGGCTGTAAAGCAAGCCAAAATGATCACCCTGTTAAGAACTTTAAATTTTAACATGCCAACTGAGGCCTGTAGAGTTTGAGATGCATCCCTGTTTTGTTTTCGTTTTTTTGCAGTTTCTCTGAACATTACATGGTCTGACCATGGTCTGAATTGGCTGGGACATCCACTCCTGGGAAGACTGGTAACTCCCTTAACTGTCTTCCACTTCTGAACAGTCCTTCTTGTTGTAGAATGATGGACTTCAAACTGTTTGGAAATGGCCTGAAAACTCTTCCCAGATTGATAGGGAGCAACAATTGCTTCCTGAAGATCAATGCTGTTGTCTTTTCTTATTGGCTTTGTGATAAAACCCAAATGCTCACACTTACTGAAGATCAAATAATCAAGTGCATTTGATTAGCAGTACACGGCAACTATTTGGCCTCTTAATACCTATGGAAGGCAGCAAAGAACCGAGTTTGATTCATTCACCATTTTACAAGCCAGCGACTTTAGCAGTCACAGCGAGTCCACAGCCTGTTTTACAAAGTCCCTCGTGGCTCTGAATGACATAAAGCAAAGACCACCAGACATGATAAAATGCTCCGCTTGGTTTGGAATAATAATTTGTGTCTGAAATGGTGCACAGTGAACATGTTTTGAAACACACATATCCTAAAAAAAAATGGATGAAAATGTAAATATCTTCATTTCAAAATTTCAGGGTAGCTGAAATCAAAGCAGCACAGAGAGAAAGTTGGCCTCCTTCAGCAAATTCTAGCGTTAAATTTTGAACATGCATCATTCTCCACAATGAAGGTCACACATTTGAATCAAGTAGGAGCAAGAAAAACACATTTTCGAGAGAAGAGCTCTTTAACTCTTGAAAGGAAATGACTCATGATATCACACTGGTATCTCTGCTTGAACTCGAAGACTGCAAGTTGTGAAAGGACAAGTGGAAGCTGTGGGCTTTAATTAGGCAGGGCTGCTCAAATTACAAGTTGTTAAGGCTTTTTGTGCGTGGAAGCTAGGAACTCGAAGGCAGTATTGGTCAGTATTGGCTGTTGTTTTTATTTCATTTGTCAATTCTGTGAGACTATTTCATTGTCCTCATTGAAAGCTATTCATTGGATGGTTATATTGTATATATTCAGTTTATATGTAGAAAATTCTAGTGATTCCTCTCGGAGCTACAAATGAATCCCTACAAAATAACCAAAGTTACAACAACTCTTTAAAGTGGTACAGCTCGAAAAAGGGCATTATAAACTTCTTAAAGGTAATATGTATTAAAGCGTACAGATGATTTATTGATTGGCATCCAAGTGTAATTCTGAATTAAATAAACTGAATCAAATTGTGTTCATTTGAGTAACAGCAGCCATGGCATCATTATTTAATAGGACTTAATTCAATTGGGGGGGTCCTTGACATGAAAACCTTTGGATGTCCCTTGAATTAGATTACTCTTGGATCTAAACGGCTGAGAGAGTGAGATCAGAAAAAGCATCTCAACAAAACAGTCTTTGTCCTCATTTCTCATTCAAGTGGAGAACATATTCTGACAGTTACCTTGATTTAATAAAGTAGACTTTATTTAGCTTTTTCTAGAACATCCTTACCATTATTAATAATACTTAGGGACCAGCTGTAGCGGTCTCACAGAGACATGGTTTGTGGTAATAGGTTGGACTGGGATAATAGACACTATGAAGCTCTGAGTGGGAAGAAACTAAAATCTGGCTCGGGCTCAGCAGTAATTAAAATGACATTTTCATCACTGGAGTATGTTAATAATGAAATCTACTTTGATGTCCACATAGAAAGAGAGTTTCAGAAAGCCATTTAGCCCCAAAGATCAGTCCGTTAAAAATAAAAATAGCTAAAAAATAGCTAACCCAAAAAAAACTTGATCTTTCATGTCTTTGTTTATTAATTATTATATATTATATATTATGTTCCAAAAATATCTGTCACAACTTTCAATGAAATGCTTCAAATGAGAGCCCATGGATTGATTCCCTTGCACAGAAAGTACAAAAATGAATACTTTATAATTTAATTTTTAATTTACATTGCTCTCATTTTATCTGCTGCAGCTTCTCAGTTGGATGCCTCCCACTCTACCTCAGCATATAGCAGAGGCTCTCTCAACTATAAACCCATTCCTAGTCGCATATAACTTACATATCCAAATCTGCAGACCCTCAGTACAATCTGCATTGGGATCTATGGTCACAGTCCCAACACTGAGACAGCTGAAGTAAATTCCTCCCAGCAAGGTCCCTTGTTAATGAACTAAATCCCAGTAGCAGCAGCTACATCTTAGTGGAGCTCCTATAAACAGGATGTGGTGAAGAAAGAAAATCTCTGAAGGAAAAAAAGCATCTCTTTGTTAATATCAACACAAGCAAGTTTGTCATTTTGGGGGGATATATCTTCAGTGCAACTTTCTCTGAGGTGGACTAGCTTATGATTTGGTAAGTTCCACAGTAAAGCGTGGATATGTGGGAACTGAACATCATCACCATACTGTAATGATCGTATTTTATCTATAAATGATTGTATGTTTCCGATCTTTTCCTAGATTAGTGGACAGATCTTGATGAAATGTTGCACAAGAAACTGTGCCAATATCTTCAATATTTACAGAATAAAATATTAATTGTATAAATTTGTACATTTGACAGTCACTCAAGCGCTGAAAGGGACGTCAGATTAAATTGTAGCAAATATGTATATTTATCCATGTATGTATGTTTCCCGTGTCCCGCTGGGGAGCAGTGGTTTGCTTGTGTATTTAATGTATTCAATGTCAGAGTGTGGCCTTCAGTAGCATTCTGTACAGACCTAATGACAGCAGGAACTACTGCACATTTAATCCAGTGCAAACTAGATGAACTGTTTAAAAAAAAGTATTTCCAAATACAACTGGTGATGACTGGTGTGACGAAACCACCATAACCCACCACCATCCTTTCAACCAACACATTTCCAAAATGACCTAAAATATCAAATCTGAACAGACTTCTGGCTGCTCAGTATTTAATACATGAATTATTACATTTGCACTTAGTTTGTTTGATGGGTGCATTTTTCTTCTGCAGCCCTCAGCTGAATGCTGTCTCCCTAAATTGGCACTCAGTCATCAAACAAGCAGAACCCCTGTCTAGGACCTGAAAATAAGCCCACCACAAAGGCTCCATCAGGAGGACACGTAATGGGGCCGCTTGCTTTTTCTGACACACGTGAGGTTTTGCTGTGTGCTTTCTGGTGGCACAGTGAAAAAAAGAGAGCAATTAGCCGAAAATAGCTAAACACCTGTAGCTGTCACGTCTCCCACACTTGGACATAGTATACATGACATGTACAAGTGATTCAGAACTAGAGTGGTCACCGTAAAGAAAGACTCTGAGGTGGTACACCATTTGATTACTTCGTGGATGCTGCTAGAACAAACTGTTACCTTCACCACAGGAACTTATCAGACTGAAGAAAGGTCAGCTCGACAGCCCTGTCTACATCAGTGTCCAGTTAAATCAAAGTGGGAAAAAGTGGTCTGTGGAAGGAGAGGCTGTGTGCTCTAAAGCAGACCAGTCTGTGTTATTTTAAACTGTTCTGATGTGTCCTAACAGTAAACATCACACAGAAAAATGAGCAACAGACAGAAAACCATTACAGTGGCTGTATGTTCAGTGCTTTGAGTCTTCTCTCCAAACAAGCCAGATTTTAAGCTTCTCCCAATAGTGCTAAATTTACTCTTAAAGGGAGGAAAAATGGCCATGTCCTCATCGTTTACCATGTTGTAGCAATCAATATTAAAATGTGAATGCCATGGAAATATCGGTATTAGTTAAAAGCAGCATTTCAAAGCAACACTTACCAGAGCTCCATTGAAATTGAAACACTAATGATATCGTACCTTTATGTTAGAAGATTTCGAGCCTTAAAATGTCATCGTAAGAAGTTCATACTAACAAGTACTTTAAAATAGTGGCCACACTTTCTGCTCTGAATTTGATGAAAATCTGGAGACTACGTGGTTTCTGCACATGAATATGATTAACTGGAACTTTTGGGCATCTTAATTATCTTCACAATGAGATCTGTGCTCCCTTCAAGCAGCGAAACAGTCAAGCAATGAATGCCATTCGGTATTACCCTTGATGAATCATTCGATCATGCTGGTTTTGACTGAGACTCACAATTTTTTTTCAAATTAGTTTTGAGATTATGAATAATGAATGCGAACTGCTGGAGAAACATCTTAATTGTTCAATTTGTATTCTGTTTCCTAAATGCTTTGTCTAGAAAGTGTCCGCTTTGTGGAGAACCTCACGGCAGGATCCTTCATTCATGGCGCTCCGTGGAGGGCGGGGGTGCACAACATATTCAAAATAATAATTTTGGACCTCTTTGGTGTTTCCATCCCAATGCCTGTTTCTGACCAAACTTGGGATAACACGAGTGAGAATGCTGTAGGAATGTTAACATAAAGGGCATAATTTGAGTATATAAAATCTCAGACATAATGTAAGTCCCACTAGAAAAATGATAATGATGTCATGAGCGATATTAAACCATAAAGAGGCTCAAGGTCATCATAAATTTGTCATTTTCTAGCTGAGATGCACTCCCCAAGAGAAACATTATAGGAGATTAGAATGATTTTACTGGAGGTGACTCACTCACTCACTTCAGCCTTTACTGTATCCCTTGTTGGAGGGAGAGAGAGCGCGAGAGAGAGAGAGAAAGAGCGCACCTCTTTATTCTGAAGCAGAGCAAGCTGCAGCAAATGAGTGCGGCTGCACAACAGCGGGACTCCCTGCAGGAAAAGGACTCAAACAGGTGCATCTGATATCTCCAACAGGTACTTTTTCATTTACTCTGCACTTCAGAAAAATTGCCAAGTGGCTGATTGCGAAATTTGACTCAGATCTTCTTCCTTTTGAGGAAATAAATTTTCAATCCGAGGTCGACCACTTCAGGTTAAAAATAGGTTGATCCTATTCATGTTTATGAATGATTTTGGATCCCTTTTGTATCTTAGAGAAGATGTGGTTGCATGAATCATTCTGAGCGGCCTGATCAGAAAAGGTCAGTAAGGAACTTGGTTGAGTCAGTAAGGGAAGAATATCTGCTCTCATCATGATTTAATTAGCTTCCTTGGGAAATTACACTTTTATGATTGTTCACATTCAGTATGATGAACGCATAATGAGGCAGTCGGCCCATTAATTATTATTTTTATTATTACTATTATTTGCTTAATGTAATGCAATATGCAATATGCAATATTTTTAAATTAAAACAGCAGCTTAATATATAAAAATGCAAAACAAAACAAAATAAGGAAAATGTGTTGGGTATAAACTTAATGTATACCAAATCAAAGACATTAAATTGTAACAAAATTACATGAAAAATGTACATGTTATTAAATGACTTAAAGTCTGAATTTTGGGCATAAATATCTTCTTTTCTTGGTTGTATGAGTTTTTTAGATGAAACAATATTTGTAGCCGTTTTTTCATGTCAATGAAAGTTGAAACTGTAGCCAGTGCTCATGCCAAAATTACACCATTCAGCCCACTTTTGACTACAGGTGTTATTCATAGACTCCTCCTCTGATCTTACAATTTTCTGTGGTTTCACTCTCATTTTATTCAGTGATTTTTTTCTTTTCTTCTCTCACAGCCAAGTCTCTCATTCAGCAGTCACAGAATGTGAAACGAATCTGCATTCATGCCCATTTTCACACTCTTGCATAACATCTGATTGTGTGATGCCAGTTGATGAATATTTCTTATTTCTGAGTGACAATAAAAATCACTGACGTCAGCCTAGATTAATAAGTGCAGATGTTCCATCAGATGTGTGGGATGACCGCCTCTGAGAAGTTACTATGATTTCGAGGCTGATTTCTGCTTTTCATAACCAGAAATCATCCGTCCAGTCAATGTGAGCTTTCTTCCTTTTTTCAATACTTTAGATAATGGATCAAAGATAATTGGAAAGGCTTTTGGAGAAGTAAAGAGAGAAATGTGTGCTGAGAGTTTTGAAGATGAGCTTCAATTAGCCTTTTAAAATGTTCAAACACCCAGACGCTGCCATACTGACTTCAATCAAAATGTTGATTAATAAATTACACAGAAATATTAATTGAGTCATGCAAAATATGCTTGTTATTTCCGCAGCTATGGACTGGGAAAGATCACTGAATCGAACCAAGGTGAACTTTTCTACTCCAGCCTCCTCTTCATCTTCGCTCTTGCCTGACTCCTCGTCCTCCTCCTCTTCCTGCTGCAACTCTTCTCGCTCCATCTTCTCAGCCTCCCAGTTCTCAGCCCCCTCTTTCTCTGGGCTCGACCTCCTGTTTAACCTGAAGCTCATCTTCATCCCTCTCTACTCTGCTGTGGTCCTGGTTGCGTGCTCTGGCAACCTCCTCCTGCTCTTCCTCATCTGGCACAATAAGAAAAGACACAACACGACCAATTTTCTCATCAGCAACCTGGCACTCGTCGACCTGGTGATGTGCGTCTTCTGCGTCCCTTTGACCGCGTCCTATGCATTTGATAAGCGCGGATGGGTGTTTGGATCCCACATGTGCCACTTTGTCACCGTCATGCAATCCACAGCTGTTTACGCGGCCGTCCTCTCCCTCATGGCCATTGCGGTGGATCGTTACGTAGTTGTGGCTTATCCCATCCGAAAGAGAGCCAGCTACCGCTTCTGCTGGGTTCTTGTAGTTCTGATCTGGCTCTCCTCTCTGGCTTTATCCACGCCTACGGCACTGCACACGGTCTACCTGGACCTCCAGGCGGCAGGCCTGCAGATGGCTGTGTGTGAGGAGTTCTGGGATGGCCAGGAGCAGGGTCGCCTCATTTACTCCTGTTTCATTCTCTTCTTCTCCTACTTTGTCCCACTGGTTGCTGTCTCCATTTCCTACTGTGCCATTTCCTATCAGCTGAAACACAGGATGACTTCGAGCTTGACAGCATGCACGGAGCTGAGATCTGCACGGGCCACCTGGAGCAGACGGAGGAAGAAGACCTTCTGCCTGCTGCTGGTGTCCGTTCTCTGCTTTGCCTTCTCCTGGCTTCCTTTACAGGTGAACAAAACATGAGATTGCTGGTTTGAAGAATATGCAAATATATGGGAATCTAAATTAGGAGAAGTTCCACCTTATGAATCAGATCTTAGCAGGTCATCTTAACTTTGAGGGAGGGATAAAACAGGGAGAAACAGCCAGCCTGCCTTTGTCCAGAGGAAACACACTCTGCCTCAGCAATAAACACATCTCAGTCTGCACACAAACTGACAGTTCAATTGGGTACAGTGACTTGATGTTTAGAGTTTTCAAGTCAGCCAGGAAAGACTCTTTATATGGTGAAGAAATTGGCATTTTCTTTTCTTTTCTTTTCTTTTGTTTTTTTTTGTGCCAATTTAGCAATTTTACTTTTTCTAGTTTGTATTTCTTTGCTAGACTATCTGTTGGCAGTAGAAAAATGGCAATTGTCGCTTGAATTAATGTTTTGGATACCGATGTTTACTCCACAGGTGGTGAACCTGATCCGTGACCTGGACACAGACTTCTCCATCCTGGGGAAGAACTATATCAACGTCATCCAGGTGTCCAGTCACCTCTTTGCCATGAGCTCCGCTTGCTACAACCCATTCATTTATGCTTCGCTGCATAACAAATTCCTCTCTTACCTGTGTCTCCACTTCCTGCCCTGGAGAAAAGGAAAAGCGAAAGACAGGCGACAAGGGTCAAGCGTCCTGACGGTGTCTCACAGAATGCCGCGCCTTTACACCTCCACCATTGCGGCAGATTTGCCGGGTGTTGTTGCAAATAATGCCGATCCTCAAGAAAACTACACATAAGTGACTTTGTGGACAAACGGGCACAAGAATGATATGAAGCTCAGTCGAATGTATGAGGCCAAAGAAGCCAGATGTGATCCAGACAATCTTCTTCTGCACTTCAGATTTAATCTTGTCAGCGTTCATGCTGACAGACAAAAGCAGTAAAACGATAAGTCATTGTTAAAACACCAAAACCCACAACATGGGGGTGTAAGGCTTTCACATACAACAGCCACACTGCTGTGCCGCTGGCTATCGGGGGATTCAAGTGTAGATGATGCTTATTAACCTGAATAATATGCTACTGTTTGCTTAAAAAGCCACTTTTAGCTTTGACTTTGCTTTTGTTGTTGCAAGTGTTTTGTGTAATGGTTCTCCATAATTAGATTCTTGTGCATTTTAACACCAACCTTACAGGATCTTTACGCAAGCCATTTAACAATGTGTTGAACTAATGTAAATGTTTATTCACCTCCACCTTGAAAGACTGTGCATTAGGTTATTTCTGTGCATACTTCACGTGTAGTACTAAATATGCTTTGTTGGATTTTGCTCAGTAAAGAGGGTAATTCAAACCATCTTTTCCTCATTCATTCATTTCCATTTTGTTAAGGAACACGAAGCGGTTCTGAAATAAATAATACCGTATTTCCATCATTCATTTCTGGCCTTGAATCGTTGAGCGCTTTTCAAATGTTCAACTATAGCTGTGGCATTTGGCAAACACTACGTGTGCGCGAGATCTGCAGCACTTTTAAATGTCAAAGCCGAACCGATGAGCGAGAGAGTCAGAGAGAAAGGTAGCGAGAAAAGGCATAATGTGTGCTGGTCATTACACAACTGCAATAAAGACACAACAGAGACCTTCCATAGATAACTATAGAACAGGAAGTTTGGAAATCCCGCCTAAAATAAACGTGTTTGCATTTTCCGACCTTGTTTGTTGACTGCCTTTTGCCACCTCGACTACTTAAGAGATGTCCGCTTATAAAAAGTGTGAATGTTGGCACAAATGAAGCTCCAAATTCATTATTGGGTAAATATTGATTTACTTTTCTCTCAAACAGCTTTTGAGATCACCTATCAAGCAAAGAAACAGAGTTTTTATTTAGATTAAAAATAATAAAACTGCTACTCATCACCCAAGTTACTGTTTATGAAACAAATAGGTTTCATAAAAAGAGCAACGCCATTAAATATAAATCGTGTTTTTGACAGATTGTTTGAGAAAGGATTTTTGTCTCATCACAAAGACATTTCTGTTTAAAAAAAAACCTCACACAACTGAAAAGCATTAGCAGTGTTTGTGACTGTGTCTGGTGTCTAACGCCTTTAATGTGAAATTATATCAGAAAATAGCACAGTCAATTATCCAGACTGGTATCTGCAAAAGGAAAAGTTAATCAAACATAGTTTCTTTGTTTCCACATATTCTTTTACCAAGCTAAAAAGATTTTTTGAAAACAAGATTATTGAAGGAAAACCATCTAATGCGTCTCATTTGAAACTAACTAAATGGCTTCTTTTCTTGAGATCACTTTCTCAGATTTTATCTCACACAGAAAAGCGCCTTGCAATTCATGGTGGTGCAGCGGCTGATTAGACACTTTACACAGTGCTTTTCAAGAGCAATTTGCAGAGCACAAAGTGTATATTTTAGCAGCTGATGTCAAAAGCAGACTGCTGTGTGAATATATGAGTTGACAAGTGAAGATAAAGAGGAGACAGCTTTTCATCTTATCACAGAAACACAACAGTGGTCATCTCTGCTAATGGCAACAACTGTCCACATGCAGCACACTGCAACTTTGTGCTTCCTGCTTAGCCTTGAAGTGTCAAGGACGACCTTCATCTGAATGTAAATGTGTGCTGCCCTTACAATCATCTTTGTCATGTTGTTGACATTGATCGACTGTGTTTATAATTTCCGGGTCCCCTTTCATGCTTAAGATCTGAAGATTGTTACAATGAACTCTATACATTTAAAATATTCAGAATAAAAATGAAGCAGCTGCATCCTGAGACCTATAATAATGCAGAGAAAACAGAAATTGGTTTATAAAAGACTTTAGGATATGGTTTTGATGTCTGCTCTCACTGAAAGAAAGAAAAAAGCAGCATACAACAAATGACACAACTCTGAAATAACCTTTCGGGGCATTTTAAACTGAAGAAAACAATTTACAGGCTTTCACTACTGTATTGTGCTTTTTTCTCTCTCTAGACTTACAAGACTCTTAGTAAAAAGAGAGAGAGAAAAAACAAAACAAAACAATCCTTACCTGGAGGGTGCAATGTTGAGAGTAGTTTTTAAAAAAAGAATCACTGAGCATTTTAAGGGAGCAAGAAAATGCTGAAGAGCAGAGAAGTAGCAGCTTCTGCAACCATTAGAAGAGGATTTTGCAGAGATATAACAGCAGCAGGAAAAACAGGCTTTGAATAAATTCTGGGAGAATCTGCCCCTCAGCAGAATCAACTCAAGACCAATTGCCACAATAATCTGGAACTTTCCAGAAGATGAAGCCCCTGTGCCTGTGAGTCAGTACATCAGAGTGTAGAACACTACAAAGGTTCAAAAGACACGACAGCAGTGCAAAATTGGATTGAGTCAGGCAGCGGAAAGCCTTACAGGTGTGTAATTTAAACACCTCAGGACCTCGAGCAAAATCCACTTGCTCTTACCACATTTCTTGCAGCTATCTGACAAGATATATAGTAAGGAAATCCCATTTGAGGCAATTGCTTCACCTTTCTGGACAGTTTTGGGACGAGGGGAAATCTTTTGTTGGAGAAAATTTAGAGAAAAAAGCATTTTTTACTTTGATCTTGTTCCTTAAATGGTCATTTTTGTGATTGACTACAGCCTGTTATCGTAAAAGGTGTGACTAGGTCAGGCTGTACCAAGCTTTGATTCATCTACGTACTAATTTATACCTATACTCAAGTCCTTTTTTTCATTTAAATAATTAGACTGGGTTTGTAAAGTTTACATTTGTACTAACTTACAGCTACTTTGGCAAAATATCAAGTTCAACTGTACATTTTGAACAATTTCAACTACTCACTAAGATTTAGTTTTTAAAATTTTTTTGTGATTCAAATAGCCGGGGAGGAAAAAGACATTTAAGCATAGTAAATTAGTTTAATGTGATGATTTTTAAGCAAAAAATTTAAAATTATTGGAGAACAATTTTATCCATTGTCTTTGTCAGATTTTGACTCACCATGCAATACCACATGGAAAGCGCCTGGTTGACAATAGCTTCATTTTTCAGCATGACAATGAACGCAGACACACTGCCAGTGCAGTGCAAGGACACCTGAATAGAAAAATACACAGTGGAGTAGTATCATTCTTGGACTAACTTCACCTGGGGCCCAGATGTCAATGTTTTTGAAGTGCTGTGGGATCAGACAGAGAAAGGAACAAACCAACTTCCAAAGAAGAGCTTGGAAGTCCCAGATAACTATTCCTGAAGACCATTGAAGAAATGACAAGAAAACTTACATAAAGGTGTTCAGGCTGTGTTGAAGAATAAAGATGGTCACACTAAAGTTCAAACTCAGTAGAGCTGTACAAACTCAGTTTTTGTCTATATATTGCATTTCTATGTATGTTTTTACATGTTTCAATAAATCATGTGCCTATTTTTTATTGTCCTAGCAGAATATAGGCAGATCAAGACTTTTGCATGGTACTCGATCCATTATGATTAAACTGTTTTAACACATCTTCTCCCCTTTGATTTTCTTTCTCTCCCTCTCTTTCTTTCATTCTTTTTCCCTGTCCTATCCCCCAGTCATGTCTGTCCCGTTTGTAGCAACCGAAAATAAAATAAATTCATAATTATAATAAAGGTCAATCAAATGGACCAATATGGCAAGGCCATGATGATCCACTTGGTAAAATAAATCCGCTTGGCATCTTTCTTGGCCTTAAGACAACAATTCTGATGGCTAAAGATCCAAACGGGACACAAAAAAACCCAAAAAAACCCCAAAAAACTGTTTTAACACACAACCTTTTATTACGGAGTTTTGTCAGCTTCTATAAATTAAATACTGCCAACATGTGTTTGACTCTTTCAACTTTTTGCCCTTCCAATTTTCACTTTCTTTCAGTTCAGTTAAATTTTACTTATATAGCGCCAAATCACAACAACAGTCGCCTCAAGGTGCTTTATACTGTATTTCAGGACCCTATAATAATACAGAGAATACCCCAACAAATAAATGTCCACTATGAGAAAGACAGGACAAAAGACATAAGACAACCAGAGATGAATAATTACTAATGATTAAATGCCAAATTATTATTGTTATTGTTATGATTATTCAAGACCTTGTATGTGAAGAAGAGGATTTGAAATTTGAGTGGATTTAACAGGGAGCCAATGAAGAAAAGCCAACTGGGAGATTATGCTCTCTCCTTCTAGTCCCTGTCAGTACTCTTGCTGCAGCATTTTGGATCAACTCTGCTTTCTGGTCCCAACTCTGGATAGTCATGTTTTTTGGGGGTCATCAAATTTAGTCAGATTTCTACAAATGAGTGCTGCATCCAAAATGTTATGGCGGACATCTCTCATAACATGACCTGTTTTTTCCCAGAAAATCTTTCAGTTATCTCTAAAGTGTTTTCTTGGACACCAGAGAAGGCCAGAGAAAACTACAGTCCGAGAGACATTGTTCTGGCAAAACTACACACCTGTTCACTATGAATTTTAGTGACCTCCGACGGACGTAACTGGGTGTCAATACCCTAACGTAAATTGTTATTTAAAGAAATCTACCAGGCCCAGACAATCTGCTATCGTTGGTGGCTAGCTTCAGAATTTTCCAGAGTACAGAGCCTGTCCTCCAGAACGGTAAACAGGCTACATTTATAACTAACATGATGCTTGTAATAAGGAAGCTTAACAACAACAATAAGCTTAACAGCTGCTACTAAACAGGAAAGTGTGTAAGGGACAGGTGAAAAAACCATGTTGCTAGTGACTCAGCTACAAGCTAAGCTAAGCTATCGAATTCTTACAGACAGAATACTGTGAATATAAATAGCAGGTGATTCAGCAGAGTGTGCTCTAGACAAAGCACCTGGATATGACACTATGTTGTTATCTAAAGGTTGTTTTTTTTAATTAAACAGGCTACATAAAACACCACTGTGAGCTGTAATAGGAACATGAAGTGATACGATATCTCAGCGGGAGCTAACACAAAGTAAAATTTTATTTGTATAGCACCTTTCAAGTCAAAGATCACAAAGTGCTTCACAACAAAATGCCAGAGCAGTAAAAAAGAGAAAAAAAGAGTTAACTAAATGCTAGTCTACAAAGATGGGTTTTTAGTTGTTTCTTGAAAGAGACCCATGAGTCCACAGATTTTCTCATTCCTATTTAATTAGTGCCTTTTCTACTTCTATTTTAACTGGTAATGTGTCAATTTTAGACATTTTCACCATATAATTGTTCAGCTATATTTATCCCTTTTGTTTCGACTGCTTCGCATTTGACTAACAAATCATTTCTAGTGCTATTTGCAAAGCAATTTAACTGGTAATTTAGTACTTGTAGCTGCTTTAACCCAATAAGTGTCTATCCATTACCTTTCAAACCTTTCTGACTCTGTGTGTGTATTTGAAACTAAAACTATTTATTCCTAATATTTAACTGCTTCAGATCCACTGATTTCTCTCCCTAACTGCATTAAGCCTTATTTGGGAACCATAAATCTTGTACTGACAGTCAGTCCAGATATTCAGTAAAGAAAGTAACATAGTCATAACAGGAATTTGCTGCACAACCACTGAGAATTCACATCATATACAGACTGATGACTATATAAATGCCATTCACACAGACATGTAATCACACTAAATAGCCCAGTGTGTGAGCTGAAGCAGATGAGCTTTCTGACTCACACATGCTTGCTGTTACAGATGCAAATCACTTACCTGCTCATGCCATTTAAAATCTCAGAACCAAATTTAGCTGTGCCAGAGGCATCATGCATATTCATCACAAGCCTAATTATCGAAGTTAGATGACTGATATCTCCTCATTGCTCCTTTCGAGATGCTGCCTCTCTTGTCTTTTCCATCATGATCTATGCAGCACAACAGACAAAAGGGCTTGTATCCAGTTCAGTTGAAAAAGGGGATTGAATGAAACAAAAAGCACAAACAAAAGAGAAAGATTTGAGGCTAAATTATTTTTATGCATGGTAAAAAATATTTTACTTGTGATTTCCAATCAAATCAAATCAAATATGCAATAAAAACTGATGTAAAGAAAAAAAAAAAAGACTGAAAGAGACGAGATCAGCCATGATTATGTAGGTTTGTGTGTTTACCTTTTTCCACATATGCATGTTACACATTAATATTTATCTCTGAAACCTTTTAGTAAGTCTGTGCTTTGATTATTGCAATGACTTTTTAATTTATTGAAAAACAAATCAGATATTTAAAAAAAAAAATTGTCCAAGTGGGCCACCATGTGGGCAAGAAGCATTACTGCATCCATAATAACATATGTGTAGGTAATAAAAACTCAGAAGCTTGTTCAAACTCATATATTATTTATTACAATTAAATATTTTTCTTATATTACAGGTCCATTTGAAACCATACAAATAATCTGTGCTGTGATTAATATTTCCAAGATATTTCCAAAAAAAAAAGCCATGCAAAGAAACAAACAAATTCACATAAGAAGTACACCTGGGAATGAAGTTCAATTCATGGTTTAATCCCCTGCCCTCTTTTAGTCTTAGTCTTTTTGGTGAAAGCATTTCTTTGTGGTGATTCAAGCTCAATACCAAGAACTGTGTCATCTGATGAAAAGTGAAAGGCATTTGAAAGGTACGCAAAAACTACAGTGACTATTTGTACTTTTCTTTGTGGAAAATTCTTGGAATACATGTAATACAGGATAATGGGAACAGGCACAGAGGACCAATTAAGACACAAGCATCACACATCTTGATTAAACATAATTAGTTTGCTGAGTGATTCCTAAGGCCATAAAATGTGCGTGGTGTGGTTTTCTAATTCTGGATTTAAGTTGTTGAACCAAATCAAACCAAATATTTTCACCTGATTCAAGTTGGCTATACTTCATACACCATCAAGCAATATTCAGGATTTTTTTTAAAACGTTTGTTGAATAAAGACATGATAATATTTAAGTCATCGGGACATATTAAAATAGCATGGAATAGTTTTAAATTCAGATGAATTGAAATAAACAGAAATAAATGAATATGAGACATCTATTTAAATTATTTCTGAATTCAAACAAACAAAAAATGTCTATGCCACTTACAGAGGATAAGGAGCAAAGGAGATGTAGGCGGGATGTGAGCATTTTAAAGTGATACCCCACCTAAAATTTTGACTATCAAATACTACTGTGCTTGTAGGTCAGGTGTAACGCCTCCTTCATGTAGATCAGCAGCTGTAGTCAGCTCATATGTCCTTGTGTTATCGTGTTGAGTGTGAGTATGTTTGTCTGAATGTCTTTTTATCTGTATTTATGGAACTTATTAAACATACACTGAGAGGTTTATTATGATAACGTGGTTTAGGGAAGCTTCTCTGGACATTTTGACACAGTTTATTCACCATGATGACTTGCATCAATTAATGTTTATAAGAAATGATACAAATCAAGCTAACTATTATGTTTTTCAGGAAGGCTTAAACTACCAAGTTAAAGCAGTGAGGAGGGAGCCAAGCGGTTTAGCAGGACAAAGTCACAACAACCTCTTGATATGAGTATAAAACGTGGCTTTTTTCTTTTTCTTATTGTAGCAAAAATCATGAAAAGTCCCCAAATGAAATTTTGTGTCATTATATGAAACAGTAGCTGAGATGAGATTCCACTTTCTGTCAGAAAAGCAGTTTGAGAAATTGAAAATCCATCTGGTAAATCTTTTGATATTCGGTCTGAAGATTGACAATTTTGGTTAGGATTGCAAAGAATTTGTACCTGGGAAAAATTCCAGTAAAGTGGTTAGCTTTGGGACTTGCAAGAGAAAGAAGAATTTATTTATTAGAATGCTTCCAATGATCAATGGGCAAGTTTTTTTTTAATGTTTCCTTCAAATGGGGTCCCAAATCCACATACTGATCTTTGCATGGATAAATCAAAGTTATGGTAAGATATCCTGCTTGGCTTTTCATAAAGACCATAAATCTAAAAAAACAAACAAACAAACAAACAAAAACAGGTATATATAATATAATGCACAAATAGTCAATAATGGGCTGTGATATGAAAAGAATAAAACAATCAGTGACACCAATCAATGTGCCAAATTTTGCATTGCTGCTTGGCCCCAGGTGATTGACATTTTGTGAACAAAGCTTTCTTGTGGAGAGTTACCAAAAAACAAACAAACAAACAAACAAACAAACAAACAAACAAAAAAAAAAACAGTATGCAAGCTTGTTTATGCCACTTAAAAATATATGTTTTTGGCTATCCATAAGTAAAAAAAAAAAAGTGGATTATTATCTCAAAGTTTTGACCTAACTTCAAGTTTGAAGGTGTTTTTTATAAGTATTTTGAGTTATTTTCTGATATTTTTTGAATTAATAAATTAAAATGTTAAGATTCTTAACTTGAATTGAATTGAATGGCATAATAACCCCAAATTGTGACTTATGGATGGCAAAAAAACATTTTTTTTCCCTCAATGGCAGAATGCTCTAAGGTCTGCATGTAAGAAATGAATCCGTAACCAGCTGGTTAGCTTAGCTTAGCCTAGCATAAAACCAAAAACAACACAAAATTTGCTAACAAGAAATTTGTTATAACACTTTGATTTATACAGACTAAACAAATTACATACATAATGTTACCTATTATGCTCACAGATGATAAGGGTGCATCTGGCTTTCTACCGCCCGCTCCCACTTCCAAGCGTTATAGATCGCTAAGCTAACTAGCTTCTGCTTTATATTTAAAGTACTGATATGAAAGAATTGTCAGTATTGTCATACCACACTCTGTAAAAAGTTAGTTTCTCCAAAAAAAGAAAAAAAAAATCCTCATCTACTCTCAACTAGTTAAGTAGTTTGATACCAAACATCACTCTCAATAAAAATTTTGATTAAGATGGACTTTCAGGTCACATAAGATCACAGGTAACACTGAAATACATGTCAAGCATCTAGGAATCAAGATCAGCGCACTTACTAGCTTCATAACTCCAGACTGTGATCAATACACGTTACTAAATAAAAGGCTGGGAATGTTCTATAAGGCAGCAAAGATCCAGGGCACAGGCTAATGGTAAGTTAAAATCAGTGAAGCAATCGGCATTTAAAGATGAAGAGGCAAAGCTTCACCATCTCAGGGGAAATGAAAAGGAGGATGACAGGAAGCTGGAAAAGGCCAGGGTACATTTTGGTCCTGCAAGGTTTAGCATCTCTGGTCACATGTTAGCGCATGTCCTTCAAACCGCATCTGAGATCCTTCCAAATACTCCATATGTGTCCTCAAATCTGCCTATTGCCTACTTCAGTGTCTCAAAGCAAAATTGCACGAGCTTGTATTGGGTAAGCGAGCTGAAACACAGAAATACTGCTGCAAAGACTCTCACACTTATACAGTGCAGCTACGGAGAGACATCGTCAGCCTCCTTTCTAATCAGGAATGCAAGCCACTCATCTAAAACTCTTTAAAATGATCTTTTGAAAATAAATTATAGATTTTCTCAGTACAGACATAAATACATATCTTTTCTCAAACATAGGAACGAATCATCATCACAGATCTAAATGCTACACTGACTACATTATTCACCAGCTCATCAGTGAAGAAACAAGAATATACGTGACTAACTGATGCCATCTGCCACTAACAGACACCCATCCAGATATTTAAATGCAAATATACAGTACGCTGACACCGGAGTCAAATCACACCTCTGGTAAACAGCTTTGAAAAAGTTAAATATTCCTCGGCATTGGCATAACAAAAATCCCCTTTAATGCTCGGCTGATCCTCGCAATGTGAAAGCAAGCAAACTAAACTCTCGCTGTCTTTTAGCGGTTAGCATGCCCGTGTCTTCACTACAGATACAGATACGGAATAAAACCTGCATCTCTCTCAAAACTTAAGTAGAGAAGAAGCCAAAAAACCTTTAATTGCTCACTCTTGTTATACTTTTTCACTGCTAATTAGATTCAATCAAACCGTTTGACTGAGAATGTCTTTCATGGCTATCTTTGGGGCGCGCTGCAAAGCTCTCCAAAATCAATCACCATTAGACAAAAATGTCAATTTCAATATTTGGGAAATTTCCTCACATGCTTGCTTGCTGAGATTTGGATGAGAACACTCTCTGTATACGTTGTAAGCACACAGCTGGAGCCAGCAGCTAATTAAGCTTAGCACAATCGCTCCAAAAAGATATGTATGCAGATATTCGTAGTCTGCTTGTAGCCCACGTTCTATCAACCAATCATGTTTGAGCATGCTTCGACTGCATGCATTTAGAGGGGGAAAAATAGGGATTGCTGATTTACTGAAACACACCTAGCTTCTTTAAAACTGATCTGTAGTCGCATGCAGTCGATAAACCTCTGACAGAACAGGTGTTCTTGCCCTTGACAGCTGCTAATTACATATATAGTATCCGACCATTGCCCCGAGAGTCAGACTTAGACTTTATGCTAAGCTATACTAACCAGCTGCTGGTGATTATTTCATTTTGATTAAACAGACATGAAACTGATTCCTTCTTATTTATCACAAGCAAGCACATTTCCCAGACTATCACTATTTCTCAGAACAGCATGAACACAGCTGCATTACAGTAAGATTTCTATATGCCGTGTCAGTAGAAAACGCCATGTTTTCACTATCAAATGGACTCAGTGCAGCTCAAAGCAGCAGAAATAAACTGAGTGAAAAAAAGATGTGATTAAGTCTTCAGCTGCACCATCCGGTGTGGCACAATATGCCACATATTTTCATTATCTATGGCATATCAAGATACTTTGTGTTATCTGTTGTCTGTCAGGCAGATAGTAGCATTATTCACATGAAACATCGAGTTCTCGGCAATCTAATCAAATTTCACATTTCTAAGAGCTACAGTAGCTTTTTCTACAGCAGAGTACGTTCCAGGTTCTTCACACAGCTGCTACAACACCAGAGAGCCATGTATGATAAAAGAAAAAGATTTACACTGCCATAGCAACTCTTATATATTACGTCAAACCATTAGTTTACTTAATAAATGCGTGACATGTAAGCATGAATGAGAGACTGAAAAGAAAATAAGCTGTCAAGCCGTCGTCCGAAACTCCAGTTCCTCTCTCACGGAGGCAGCCAGTGAGAATCTGTGGCAGATGAAACCGGGGTGTAATGTGATGTCATGCCTCGTCAGATACTACTGCAGGTTCTTGAGGAGGCGTCCGTAGCGGAAGTCGTAGACGTGTCGACAGAAAAACACCAGCTCTGGGTCAGTGTCATCGGGCACACAGTGGTGGGTGGGCATGGCGTTTCCAACAACAGGGGGCACTACAAGGGAGGCGGCGCTGTCGCTGACGCCTTCTCTACGGCGTTTTACCAAGGCACAAAATCTGGACAGGAAACAAACACAACATGAGAAACTAACCTCAAAAACACCCCTAATGGCTCAAAACTACCTGAAATTAAGAACACGACAGAAAGTAAAAATGCTTTCCTGCTTACCGACAATACTGTGCCAATGTTAGGACATAGCATTTGTCCTCAATACAGGCCACACTGTTCACATCCTGGTGACGGGATGCAAAGACCTCATTCTAGAGAAAGACACTCGGGTTAGATCCATACAAAAAAGCCCAAACAAACAAACCCCATCATGATATCCTCTTACATGTAGAAAGAAAAAGAAAAAAGTAGCGGGTGGGACTTTAAAAACTAAATCTCTCTTCTAAATTTTAAACAATCCCTCCTGCCTCACCCTCACTTCCAGATTTGCAGAGAAAGATGCTTTACGTCATCCTCTGTGACAAAGCCGTGTTCCCATTCTCACACTGCTGCTCTGATGTGTTTGTTGTCTGTCAGCGCACGCTGAGAGTCGACAGACTTCATGTGGTTTAATGTTTCTAGACAGTGAATTGAACTCGTTCCTCTGGGAGATTACTGACATCAGGACGTGAACACAATAGAGACGCGTTCCGTCCGCGAGCGTACAGTGCTGTGCAAAAGTGTTAAGCCACCTTTCATTTCTTTATCTTTTGCTTCTAAGGAGTCAGATTTATCTTCAGCAAAGGTTTTCCAGGCTTTAGGAAGGTCTTCCAAAGTTTTTCTTTGTACATCAACTGCTTTTTCACTTGACCATTTACAGAGGAATTTTTGTTGTTGTTGTTTGATGAGTTACTTAACACTGCAATAAAAAGACTTCTAACTCAAGAGATACACCATTGTTGTGTTTACACATAACAGAAAGTTAACAAAGACCCGCTTTAAATGTTATCTTCAGTCACTTTGTTACTATCTGCTTATTGCAAAAACATATAATTTGTTCCAATTTTCTTAGTTGAAGATTTGAAAAAAGCCAAGAATAACCTACACTGACAGGTATAAAAATAGTACTTCTGCACCAACAAGGTGATTTCCAAAGAGCTATTAGCCAAAAACTTGATGTGCCTCTGCTCGGTGCAGTGCAATGTGTCCTTAAAAAAATCTGAGTAAATTGCACAATGGGAGGACAAAGGAAAAAGTGGTAGGAGGTGAACAGTCTCTGAAAGTCCTTAAGAAAAAGGAAAAAAGCAAGGACCTGACCCAGGACCTCAGAGATTAATCTGGCCCCATAGTTGCTTTACTGTTCACTGAAGCCTCAACAGAAATAGTCTCAGGGGAACGGTGGCTGTCAAGAAGCCAGTCTTAAGAAGGGGAAACAGAAGGAAAAGGCCAAAAGAGAAAAAGAGCCATCTGTAACGGAACAAAAGGCAGCAAACATACAAAAAAGAGCTTTGAATGTTCTTCAAGACGCCTGGAGAACTATTCCTAAAGACCGCTTAAAGAAATGACAGGAAAGCTTGGATAAGAGAGTTCCAAATATTGACTTTAAAGCTTGTTAAAATTATCCAAACTATATTTTTTCCTTATATGTTGTATTTCCATGTAAGTTTGCATAAGAAATCTTTGCAGTGATAAATAATTTCATAGCAAAATTTTACAAAAAATAGTGATGATTTAAGACTTTTGCACTGTACTGTACAACTGTGCATTCATTGCTTTGATACAATGGTTATTCTTATTCTGTAACACAGTTCAAGGTGTCCCAATACAAAGAAATATACTTAATGTCCTTGGGCAAGACAATGAGCCAATGAGAGTGAAGGTGAACACCTTACACTGGTATTTGAGTGAGAAACAGCTTACAGCCTGCTATAAATACACTGCTGAATTTTTCCTAAAACACCGTTCACTGTACTTTGTAAGCAGCTGGTGGTTTAACAGAAGTAGACAGCATACTTTTTGGGAACAATCTGCAGCCCTGGATTAATACACATTTAGTGCATTTTTTAAATATTAAATCAGCAGGATTTAAAATAAACTACATCATCAGGTTTTGGATAATTAGAGAAGCATTTTAGCGTGTTCCCTTTCTTTCTGTGTTTTAAAGTTTACATAACATGTGTTGTTGACAATAGAAAACACATTTAACACTATAATAAGAGTCATTATATTCATTAATAGTATCTAAAATCTCTTCTGGTTTAGAAAGCCAGCACGAAGCACACATTACAGCCATTAGTTAAGCATGGATTACAATTTTTTCCCCTTTTTTTAAAATCACAGCACTCAACCTGCTTGTTGTGAGAGTGTGGAAACCCACAATAATATGTGTCAGTCAAACACCTGGATCCACCTTGAACCGTGCCGTAATCTTAACCGCGCCAACACTAATTTTACAATTCCATTTGATCCAGCTACTAGAACTGCATCAAAGAGGCGAGTAAAAATTACATGGAAATTATGCAGTTTAAATAATTATGCAGATTATTATGGATCATGCAGCAGGCAGGATTTTCCAAACTTCCTCGCAGTGCACTACAAAGCAAGGCCGTTTAAAGTTACATGACCTCGAATTATATATCGCTGTAGCTTCTGAGTAGAGTGTGTTTCACCAAACAGTAAAATGTGGACCTAAAGTCAAGTTTCCCCTAAAATACTTTGTTATAGAGGCAGCGGATTGGCCTCTGGTGCAATTTCAGCAGCGCTGAATGATCATAGCAGCATTAAAAGGATATTATATGAGCACTTAAGGTATCAGAGAGTCTCTTTGATCCTCTTGTTCTCCCATCTTAATAGACATTTGGGCTACTTTATAGCTTTGTTAGGCCATAGGAGGACTTGAGCCTTTCAGTGTATGTCTCAGAGAAGGAGAGATATGCAGATAAAGGAGACACGAAGGTAGTAATCAGAGCCTGGCATATTGCACATAGTGTTTCTGTGAGTTATTTAACTCCTCCCGCCAGAACCGGTGATGCTTTCTATTAAACGTACGTGAACTGGCTCGACCTGTGCATCACTAATAGCCATGATTACAGGCGCTGAATATGCTGCAGTTGACACAAGCTATATTTTAGATTTGCTGGTCTATAATTACCCCTGACAGTTATTAGAAAGCTGTGGTTAAAAAAAAAAGCATTTCAGAAACACACGTCAGCCTTCTCACCTCACAATGTACGCTGGGGTTGCGTCCTCCCTGTGTGTGTTCTGGACGGTAGTACCAAAGCAAACTCATCATCAGCTCTCCTGAAGGAAAGAAAAAAAGTAAAACATAGCACGTCTTTAACTTCACTTCTCAAACCAGTTATTACCACATAAATGCGTCTTCTCGTGTGGTCTGAGTAAATGCTGCGTACAGCGAGCATACTACCTGACTCTGGCTCTTCCCACAGAGCTGAGACCTTAGCCACGTAAGGCAGAGACTTTTTTCTAGGTCCAGATTTCAGCAGAACAGTGTCTCTGACTCTAATCAGCTCCCCGTCCCTGTGGACTCCCTCAAAGCACTTCCTCAGCACCAAAGTGTCCTCTCCCTGGGAACACAGCAGCAGGAAATACTGACTCCTCTAGCAGTCAGAAACTGATAAGCTTTGAGAGGCTGTGGAGTAAAAAGCTGCAGGATGTGATTTGTATTGAATGGCTTCTGCGCCTTGGTTGTCGGGGTTGCTGGATAAAATGTAGTAAAAAATAGTGAATAAGCCCTGATCCAACAGTGAAACAGGTGTTATGAATCACCCCCCATACTCTCTCAGGACACTTCAGTAAAATTACATCAGCTCTAATTAAAAGTGGTGCCATTGTGGCTGTGTCAAAAAGCACCAAAATGACTTTCTCTACATACCACAGAGAAAACCTCCTTCTCAAAGGACAGGCCAAATGGCCTCCAGCCGTTGGTGGATTTTTGGCGGCCATTCTTCGGCTGCTTGGCAACCGTTTGCCCTCCGTCACTGGCACAGCTGAGCTTCTGTTTCTTGTTTCTGTTGAGAGGGCAGACAGCCGAGCTGATGCTGCCGGTGCTGCGCGCGCCAGACCTTGACCCGCTGGGCTGCTTGGCACTCTGTGGACACTCCTTTGCCACCTTCAGCGGAGGCTGCGGTTGGCTGGGGTCAGACAGCGGAGTCTGGATGTGGGGCACTGATTGGCCGGCTGGAGGCACAGTGGGAACGGGGCAGCCAGTAAGGATTCGAGGGCTGGGACAAATGGGGATAGAGGAGGGGCTGTGGTGGTCATTGATGGTTGCTGGGTAGTCATCTGAGGAAAGAACAGAAAAGGTACGATAATGTGAAATGAATACAGAGTACTGAAACGAGCCCTGCATGCAGATTTCAGAGCAATAACAGCTATTGAATCGCAGCCAAGACACACAGTTTATTCTTCGCCATTTGTTTTCATGCTACGCCCTCTTTCACGTGGCTGATGAACATCTGCAGGAAACATCACGCAACCAAGCTTCAGCTGCAACATAAGCAGAGTTTCTGCTTGGCTGGAATGGCAAAAATTTTCTTTAGCTATTTTACTTCAACCTAATCTAGTTTATTTTGTTTATTTGTCACATTGCGAGATGGTAGCCCTACTTTTCTGATGGCGCCGTAACTGATCATTTCACTGTAAGTATGCTGTACCTTTTGGGGTGCGTGCTGTATTATGGAGTGACTTAACCTTGTCTAACTTCCAGGTACTTTACAGGTATTTCATGGGAAAGGAGACACCAAGGACACTTATTCCTTTACACTCACTCTGAAAGATGTTTGAACAGTGATTGTGAAAAAAAAGAAAATAAATTAAGTTAGATTTCGGTCCATCATGATGAGGTCACAGGCAAATTTTTGACAGTATTTTTTTTTTTCTCTTATAAATTGCTGAGGGGGAGCAGTTCTCATTTAGATCAAATAAAATAACAGCTGAATAAGAGAACATCAATCGTGCACATCAACATGATGAATATTGAAAAAGGATCCCAAAAGGCAAGCTTAATCCACTCCATAATACGGCCTTGAAAAACACAGTGTACTTATGACCTAAGACACTACCTAAAACTATTTACTGAAATTTACTTGCAGTATAATTATTTCTTTGTTTCCTATAAAATCCTGAATTGTTATCCCCTCATTCAAGTGTACCTACCTTTAAGTATTTGTAGATAAATATAATTACATTATCATTTCAAATAAAACCCACAGAAATTCCATTTGATTACCGGGAATTGCGCCCTTAATTGCGAGCCGTATCATAAGGTGTTACCTAGAACTTTGAACTCTGATACGAGAGGCACAACAAATACTTCGTTTCTTAATATTTATGCTGAAGTAGCAAAAAAACCAAACAGGCAGAGCCTCAATTAAGATCAATTATAGTCTTTACCATGCACACAAACTAGACGTTTCTCCTACAGTGGCACTGAAAAACAAGACAAGCATTCTGCTGTGTGAGAGGGGGGTTGTGCACACTCCCATGACACAGCTGCAGTGGTGACATTAAGGTGAAGTGATGATCAATGAACCCATTTCACAGCAGATTTGTGCACTTGTCATAGCAGGAAATATTCTTAACAGTGGCTCAGCTGCAGTCCCTGTCCCAGGCAGGAAGCCACAGCTGAGGATTAGATTACCAGGATCCTTCAAGCTCGCTCACCTAAATAGAATCCAGTCATTTTTAATGTTGTCAATTACACCTGTGCTTTTCCTGCTATGGCAAGTCAAAATCTCTGCTGACCGACCTATTTGTTGGCTTTCTGAATCTGAAGCTCATCTGCTGCATTCATCGAATCCCTGAGAGTACATTAACACTTTTTTTTTTGCTGTCCTAATAATTCTACCCAGTAAAATTTCAGACAAAGATTGCCTGATCCTGCTTGCCTGAGTTTTTACTGGAAAGTCCATCATTTTGTTCCATTCAGATTAAACTACTACTCATATATACTGTTTTTGTGATCCAACTAGTATTCTACACGTTTTACGTTATTGTGAAATACAACTGTATACCAATCAGTAATTGTCACAAGCTGTCCTCTGCAATCTGATGAGTTTTATTGTGTGCTCAAGAATGGGACTTTACAAAGACTGCTTGAATTTATTTATCATATTTTCACCAGCCAATAAAAAGATTTAACGTTGTGTCCAGAGATGGGCAGTAACTTTTTTCAGCTAACGAGTAAAGTAAGGGATTACTATTGCAAAAACTATTACCGTTACTTTCCCGTATGAACGCTGCGTTACTGCGTTACTAAAACCGTGAATTTTTGCCAGAATGTCTCATGACAGTGACGTAAGCGAGTGCGACGTTCGTGACAACAGCTGTGTGCAGATCAACAATGGATTATATATCGATTGTGGGAGAGAGTATGAGCGTGCAGCGTTTAAAGCATGGAAGTACTGACCTTACTTTGAGTTTGATTCCATAAAAAGTGACAAAAACATTAGCGTCCATCGTGCGTGGGAAGAAAACTTCTTTTTACAGCGAAAAAAACCCCTAAACTTCCAAGCAAGCACCAAGTGCGCAACAACGTAATGGGAAACTCACAGAGAAACTCGCGGATTCTTCAACTGACCGCGGCACACCTGCACCAGGGTAAACCTCCGCCTACCGCAATCCTGCTTTACAGGTGAAAATAGAGCAACAGGACCGCTGAGTCTTTGACTTTATTTATTTTCTGCTGTGTTTCACTTGCATCTATTTGAAAGACTATGGAAGCCCGTTTCCGCCACTAAAAAAAAAAAAAAAGCTAGTATCCATAACTCGAAATTTCGAGTTAGCTCTGCCAATCAAAAATATACGTGAATGAGGTCGCTTTCTTGTTACCCGGAAGCATATGGCGCAGGACCGCGCACTCAAAAACGGATCCCAACAAATTAAAGTATGTTTGCTGATAGTAACACCATGTGATTCAGCTAATAACACAGGGATTTCATCATTTGTGAAGCCAGGCTGAAAACACTCAGCAATCTGTGCATTCACGACTGGATGTAATACCGGTAGCTTAGCTGTAGCATTTGTAGCTGAGGGCTTCAGCTTCCGGGTAACATGGAAATGACGTCATTCACGTAGATTACTGATTGGCAGCGCTAACTCGAAATTTCGAGTTGCTTTTCTCAAAATTTTGAGTTAATATGTCGAAATTTCGAGATAATAACTCGAAATTTCGAGGCAATAACTCGAAATTTCGAGAAAATAACTCGAAATTTTGAGTTATGGATCCTTTTTTTTTTTTGTGGCGGAAACAGGCTTCCATAGAAAGACTGAGTGTAAACACAAAAAATATTTTATTTTATGTGCTGGAATGTGCAGAAAATAGGTTTAAATATTAAACAAATTTCTTCCAGTCAGAGAATGTTGCATATAATTACATTTTTGCTTGATGCATAAAGTTAAAAGATTAAAACTAATAAAACAAGTTTTAAAAAGAGACTTTTCCATTTGATTACATTTTGTATGATGGATTATGCAGAACAAGTAGAATTGGGCTGAAAGATCTATCGCTTTATCACCTATTCAGGTTGTAAATCCTGTTTTTAAAAAGTAACTAAGTAACTAAGTAATTAATTACTTTTGAAAATAAGTAATCAGTAAAGTAACAGGATTACTTTTTGGGGGAAGTAATCAGTAATTAGTTACTGATTACTTTTTTCAAGTAACTTGACCAACACTGGTTGTGTCCCAAATTACTAATCCTGATTCATTTTTTATAGTAAGAAGGTAAAATTTTCAGACGTTCAAACATCCAACCAGCCCTTTTTCTTGCACTTACATACATTTATGTCTGTATTATTTATAATAGTGATAAGACATCTGTATTTTTCATGCATTATGTGATGAACAGCAGGTCCTCCTGCACATTTGCTGAGACTCTGAATCATGAGGTATTGCCATCTTTTCTTAAAAACTGATGCTTGGGTGAATGAGCACTTCGAGACGTGCATTTCCTCCATCCTTGCACTTCTTCCTCATTTCCTTCCTCGCATCCCCCGCTGGGCGAAGCCGAGATTCGAGGAAGAGACGAGTGAGGGAAGCGAGAGGGCCCATTAGCCAAATGAAATGCAGCTTAAGCTGTACACACCTCGAAAGATGCCACAAAATGAGCAAGAGAGCGAGGAAGCTGTCAATAAAACCGGAGGTGTATACACCCAAACAGTAATGAGGTCTGTTCAGGCAGAAAAGTGGCAACACCTGTGTGGGTGGACCACAGACCTCTTTGACAGCATACTTGTCACAACAGGAAAAGCACAAGTGTACTAATGACATTAACAATGGGTCTGTGCTATTTAGGTCTCCTAGTAAGCCATGACAGTATGACACAAACACACCCCACACACAATACCAGCAGCCAGTAAGTAAGCAGCCAAATGAAATTCAGCCATTATTTATTCTATTATGTACGTCTGTTCTTTTCCAAGTTAACATTTCCACTGAGATTAAACTTGGTTCTCTAGCAGATAAAAGCGTAAGTCCTCACAGACAGCGTGACCTGGTTGTGACTGCTAGAGACCAAAGAGTGGCAGAGAGAGAGTGCGTGTGTGAAACTAGTGTTATTTTGAGATCGCATTCAGGTGTTTCTAACCATACCCCCACATATTCAGACACTGTTTAACCCCAGCGTGCTTTCCTGTTCAGGCTCACATCGCTCACTTTGAACACAGAAACTCACAGCAGACACTCGAGCCCGTACAGCTCAATTGTATTCAGCCGCACAGGCCTCGTGTTCACCGTCCAATGACTTTTATTCAAACGGAGACAAAAGGGGTCTTGCCCTTTATCTGATTTTTTTTTTTTCCAACTTCCCACTCAAGTGACATGCCAAAGTGGGAGAATATAAATGGCTCATATAATAGCTATTCTCAGCACATTGTACTCCTTTGGCAGCTGGATGAGCGGGGCTCTGCATGCAAAATAATATACCCATACTGTGCTGATGAACATTTAATACTTCTTCAAAACGCTTACTTAGATAAAAGGAGCCCGTCACAGAAATACGACTCCACTTGTGAAAACAGCTGTTTTAATGTCATTTATGAATCTTGAGGGCACTTTCTGAAGCCTAAAAGAAATCTGATCTCAGTTTGTATTTGGAAACAGAATACTGATGCAAACTTTGACAGGAAAATGTAATTTTGGTTGCACAAATGCCATAAGTAACTCATTAACTTGGAATTTCTACTAAATGAATTCTTGCAAATTAAACCGTGTGATCTCCGCTTACCTCTTTTTACGCTGTGGTTACATTTGATGCAGTCTGTGGGGCCAGAGGAGCACGCTCCTCTGTTAATTGCTGGAATCACACTGGTATAAGCAGAGTAGCCGTTGATCCTGCAGGGCTCTCCGTAGCACGGTTTCACTGAGGTGCAGCAGTACACTGGATGGCTAATCCCTGAGGGTTGGGGACCCGTGCTGGGGAGCAGCTTCGGCCTCTTGCTGCCGCTTGGGCATAAAGCGAGGGGTGATATGGTGGAGGCGGAGTTGTCCGGGTGGCTGAAATGGACGTAGTAGCCTGGGAAACAGGTGTACGTGTGCGGGCTGATGGTTATGGCTGCCGGGTGGCCGACAGAATGGTGGTGGTGATGGTGGTGGTGATGATGATGGTGGTGGTGGAACACCTCAGACAGTGAGCCGTCCTCTGGTTCCTTGAAGGTTTTGTCATCCAGGAAGAGGGCTAGCCTGTGAAAGTACTCAACACATCTCTCCTGGGAGCAGCAGTAACAGGAAGACACCTCCGTCTCCACCTGCTCCTCTTTGATTGTTTTTAAGGAGAATCCCAGAGAAGAGCCACAGTGGAGAGGATGCTTGACACACTCCTGCCCCCCTGTGGCACCCTTCCACTCCGGATCCAAAGTCTCCGTCTTACACAAACTGCAGCATTCCTGGATGGTGGGGCTCACCTGGGAATGGACTGGATCTTCTGTGCCCTGTTTTCTGTGCTTTAGTTGCCCCTCATGTTTGGGATGTGTTCTTCGTTTGGTGTGTGTTGTTCCTTTGCACACAGGCTTACCACTCATTCCATCCTGAGTCGTAGCTGCAGCTTCACTTCTACTCCCTGGCTTGGACTCCACCTTCCTTTGCCGTTTGGCCCCATATGGGGCACTGGTGAGTTTGAGCAGCGTTGCAGCGGTGAGGCCTGCTTGACGCCGAGGTGTCGGTGCAAGCAAACTCAACCAGTCGATGTTCTGAGCCTCAGCTGTGGAACGCTTTTGTTTTTTCGGTCTCTCTTTTTGGACTGCTTTCCCTTCCAAAGAACCTTTTTTGGTTTTCTGATCTCCGTGTTCAGTTTTAGTGAGCTCTTTTGCTGGCTCTTCGTTGGATGGCTGACATTTCTTTGCGTTATTCGCCATGAGTGAGTCGCCTTTGTAGAGCAGCAAGCTGTTGACAGCCTCAGCGTTAAGCGAAGCCATTCTCCTTCTGCGGGGCTCAAACATAGCTGAGGGCATCATGAGTAAGGCGTCAGATTGGTTGTTTTTTGGTTCCAGTGCTTGCTGATTGGCGACAGAGGTTTTCTTGAGTCTATGTTTGGTCCCTCTTTGGATGGAGTGTTGCTTCTTTTTAACTTTTACACTCCTTTTCTTCCCAGCTTTTAGTGCATTCTTCTCTTTACCAGCAGCTGCCTTCTCCTCCAGACGGGTGAGCAACACGCAACAGTCCAACGCATCTCCATCACTCACGGCTAGTTTCTTCTTTTTATTTCGGTGCAAGTCTTTCTTGTCCCTCTTTTTCTTCCTCTTCAGCTCAATCACCCCCCCTCTCCCTTTCTTCACACCATCCTGCTTTTCCTTACTTCCCCTCTCCTTCTTGGGCTTTCCGCATTTCGCCGTCTGGCACCGCTGAGCTTTCACCATATTCTCAGCGTCTGGGAGCAGATTCACTAAACTGTCTTCATCCACGGGTTTCTGATTGGTGGAGGGTTTCAGCTCAGACTGGGCTTTCAGTGGATATCATCATGGATCATCATCTGGGTCCATATGGCTCTCTGAGAAGACACAGATCAGACATTCAACATTAAAGCTTAAGCCACACACAGATGTTACTCATGCAGAACCTGAAAGTGACTTAATGTAACAGACAGGATCTTCTGATGCATTATGTAGCAACCAGTTTTACTCCGTTTGCTGTCAATTTTCCACATCCACAGAGAATAGGAGCACTTAGGAAACCCCTCTCCTTAACATGCAAATACGCTTCATGCTCAAGACAGAGGATCAGACACCAAAAGCACATCACACGCTGCACGCACATTATGCATTCAGACTGCTCTCCCTTTTTCTTTTAGATGCATTTTAGATTTAATTTTTCTCCTTTTACACTATCTTGATCACAACACGCTGATAACCACAACATTAAGACCACTAAAATTAAGTATCATTAATTAATACACTGTTAAGCTGAGAAACTTTGGGTCTAGCCATTCATGTGAATCTTACTTTGACACCTACCGCCTACCTAAACCTGTTCTTGATTGTTAACTTATTGTTCCAGAGCAACAGGTGTGCTGTTGCCATCACACCTGTAGTATGGGAACAACACACCTCGACAGCAGTGGTTTTCCTCTGGCTGAACAATGCGGCCAGCCCCCCCACAAAAAACAGGAACACAACAAAAATGCTGCAAAAGCGGTCACTGTGGTATCTGTGACATGATCATGACAATAGTGAGAAAGGGCACACAGCCAACTCTTCACATAAAATGCTCATATAGATAAATCAGAGTCCTTTGTAGTAAATGCACACATACTTACTTAGTGCCTTTTAAATTTTTTTACTCTCACACAGCATTTTATTCTATGCCTGGCGTACATCCATCCATCCATGGAGTTCAGTTCCTTGGCCAAAGCACAGATTGCAATGAGGACTGGAGCCTCCTGGAATTGAACTGTAGATCTTCTGATCAGTAGATGACCTGCTTTGCCTCCTGAGCTGGCACTTTAACGTTTAGGTTTAATATTGAGAAGGGCTGAATTTTGACCTAACCCACCATCTTGTCCTAAATAAGATGCACAAAAAGGACAAGAGGTGGTTGTAGCTCAGGAGGTAGAGCAGATCATCTACAAATCGGAAGGTTTGTGGTTTGATCCCTGGCTGCTCCTGCCTGCATGCCAAATATCCTTGGGCAAGATCCGAACCCTAAGCTGCTCCCTGATGCATCCATCACAATGTGAATGTTACACAGAAAACACATAAGCATTGAAAAAGAACTGTTTGTATAAATGAGGGAGGAAGTGTAAAGTGTTTTGAGAACTCGGTTAACATAGAAATGCCCTGTTTAAAAACCAGTCCATTTGCCAAACTGACCCAAATTTCCTTTTTTTTTAAAAAACAAAACAAAACAGGAAGTGAAACTCTTTCCATTTACATTTACAGGAGTATCCTGGGCCAAGATAGGCAGCATTAGCCTAGCATGTTATATGGCAGGAGAAACCAGAGCGCCTGTAGAAAACCTGCAGAAGCACAGGAAGAAAAAAAAAAACTCCACACATAAGTGTTTGTCCTGGTTTGAACCCAGGATCCTGTTGCTGTTAGGCAAGCACTGTGGCTAACCTCTGAGCCGCAGTGCAGTAAAAGCCGTTTTTGCTTAACCTAAACAAGCAGCAAGCTGTGCAAAACACAAAGCTCACAAATATGATTTGAACTGCGGTCTCTTGGCAGACAAACCAGTGCCTTCTTCTTCCACTGCCTCCCCCTCCAGCATTCTGATCTGATCTGGACTGTTTAAAGGAAGGCCGTTATCTCTCTGGATCCAATACTGCTGTGGCTGTTGTGTTCAGGCACCAGTGCTAAAGGGCACCTTGTTCGTATCACTGTGGCCCCACTGCATCTAACTGAATGGCAGCATTTGATGCCCTGGGATGAGAATGCACTGGATGCTCCCAGAGGACCCGTGTGTCCATGCCCTGATGGGTCTGAGCTGTTTTAGCCGCACGAGGGAGGCTTGCACAATATTCCACAAGTTCTTTTAATGTTGTAGCTGATCAGTGTATGTTTAGTTTAATGTGCTGTAGCTTCCACGTTTCGGTTTTTATTTTGATTCGAGTTTTAAAAGAGAACTGTTGGCTTTTGATCCTTCGTATTAAAAGACCATTTTGCCTTGAAGTCACATTGAAGCAGATTAATGACTCAAGCAAGTCACTGAGAGCCTGTTGGGTTGCAAGCACCCACTCACTGCTAAGACACAGAAGCCAAAAACCAGAAAAAGGTGAGGCATTTGAGTGATGCATTTAATATTTGATACGATGGATGCTCAGACACTCGCTTCTCATATTCTCATTTATAGTGTCAACGACACAACAAACTCTTTCAATTCACTGTAAGATATGAAATTAAGCAATGATTGTCTGACACTTAGAGGCACAAAACAAACAGTACCACGAACAAATGACTCATGAATCGATCCCGATTCTACAAAAAAAAAGAAAAGAAAGGGAAAAAAACTGGTGGCAGAAACACTTGTCACACAATAGCCTCTTCAGTTTCCATGTCAACAGGCTGATACCAAAGCAGCTCCAGCAACTTTAGAACAAACGATGCATAACAAGACTTACGGCCCTCCGTAACTCACGGCTTTCTGCTCCCTCAACGGGAAAAAACACCTCACTTAGGAAAAGCCTTTAGATATCCTGATGACTCAACTCCGGCGACCTTTATGTAATGACACTCGTGTGTGCAGCAGAAGGAGATGGATCGTGCTTCTTGCTGCAGCCGTGGAACACAATTATGCTACTTGACCTCCAAGGAGTAAGTCAACATGGGTCCTTTTATTATAAGTGACTCTCCAGTGAGAAAATCCCTGAGCTTTCACAAACATACACAAATGATCAAGTTCTGAGCACGCTTCTTATTAATAGATTCAGTGTAAGTGTATGATATGAGTTAAGAGGCTAACGATACTACATTTCAATCACTATATTTCAGCCAATCATGGAAGCCTATTTCATTTACACACTAGTAAAGGTCTGTTCAGTATTTAATGTGAGTCTAAAAAACTCTTCACTTCAAAACACTGCTAGGTTTCAGATTTAGGGTATATACATATAAATAGAGTAAATGTGGCATAAGTTGTTTTTTACGATCTTAGGCACAGACATATGGGCAAAAGAAATAAAGGAAAATGACAAAAAATGTGCACAATTACTTTTAATGTTGAAGGAGCTACTCATGTCATACACAACTACAAATCCCAGATTCCACAGCGACTTCGCAACTTCCTTTCTTCTTCTCAAATGTAATGCTTTGAATTTTTACTGTAGTATTTATATGGTTATTAACAGTGTTGTATGTTAATAGTTATTTAAATAAATTATTTTGTACTGTGCATGTATAATTATTCACACCTCGAATGTCTTAACATTAGTGGGTCGAAACATTTTCACAGGTCATTTAAATTAAGGGTTGTAGGTAGAGTAGTTCTTTACATGAACAAATGTATTCTTGTTAAAAAAGGTTAATATCATGTAGACTGATGGTTTCTATCCGGTCGTTAAGTCTGACGTCACTAGCCGTGTCTGGACCTAAACTCCGCTGCAGGTCCATATATCAAACGATCACTATGGCATTACTGAGAGTTGAAAAACTGTCTAAAGTCTTTCATCTTTAATAAAATGATCAGCGTTCTGCTCTACCAGGTGTAACAATTGAGTTTAACATCCAGGCATCCATGAAAACGGAATTTATGACATTTAACGGAGTTAGAAGTTAGCAGGGAGTTAGCTCGCTAGCTTCTATCTAAATACAATATAGCATGTCCTGACTGCGGGGTTTTGGAAACAAATTAAAACGTACAGCTCTGCTATCACTTCCAGCATAAATGAAGACAGAAAACTAAACAGCAGTGACGTTTGTAGGGTTACTGAAGTTGGGCTAGCTGGTATATAATGATGTGCTACGTGACCGCTAGCGACACAGCTATGTTAGCATAATATAAACAAGCTAACTTTTTTTCCACTCGATAAAAGTTAACGTGAGTGTTCTCGGTGGTCAGGAACAAATGTAATCGCATGGCAGGATGCTGTAAAAGGACCAAACTTCAGCCAGAGAACAACTGAGATAATGCAGCCACAATACGAGGTTAGTCATTCATATACTGCTGCATGGGCTGGGCTGTAGTTACATCCTAAGGTTTTAAAAACTGAGCTTAAATAAATGATTAGCGGTAATAAAAGCCGAGGGAGCTCAACAGTGATCACTGACTGTTTTAGGAGCTTTTTGAGATCAAATAGAAGAAAATACAAAACATTAAACATGTTAACAACACAAAAGCCATATTAAACGCAGACTACTTTAGGCCCGGAAGTAGGATTCGTCACGTCATCACTTAACGACCGGATAGGAGCACATGCCATCGTTTAACAATGTCTTGGGTCGCAGTAAGTCTGCTTTAGATGGTTAAAACATTATGGCTCATCATCAAACTCTCTATGGAGAATATGAGTGGGATTTTTACGTCCAGAATACCCCTGTTGAGACATTAATAATAATTTGAAATATGCATATTATCTCATTTACTTTAATGAAAAAAAAAATCCTATAAATCACCAGAAAAAACAAAAAACCTTTCACACTTTGAACACCGAGCAACAACCGCCTGCCATCTTTCTAAAGGCTACAATTGACAACAACTGATTGGAGCTGATGGTATTGTGAGACGCTCTTACAAGCCCACAGTAAGTGATGTTTATTATCTGTACTCATGTTGGCTTTCTATAAATCAAAGCGCATCACATCATGCTGTAATCTTTTTTGCCCGTTGTCCTGTTTTTAAAGTGAACCACTTAGGAGTTCCAACAGGGCTTTAATGGCTGCGATGGGGGCATTCAAGGAGAGTGTATGCGTGTGTGCGCCGGAGAGGGTTATGAGAAACAAAACAAGGATCTCATACACTGCACGCTATGAGCTGTCTCTTTGAAATTCACCTTTAATTATGGATTTAAATTTTTAAAATTTTACAATTAGGCAGCGCAAGTCTAAAAAAAAAAAACTACATATAGGGCTGTGCCGTATAACATCGTCCACGACATTGTGATATTGCTGTTATAGCAACGCCACACGTTCTTAGTGCGCATAATAATGAGACAAACCCGGGCATGCACCTAAAAAAGGCGAGCTACTTTAGCAACCTCCAACAAAGCACGATGCTTTGCAAAATAAACAAGAACACTGTTCCTGCCGAAGGTGGAAACAACAAACTAGTTTTCCACTCGAGGCTGAAAACATCATCAACTATAACCGGGCTACAAAGGAGTAGATACTAGCAGCTGGTGATGTGCAACCCAAAAGTAAACAAATGACTCAAACCAAGCATCGCCGGCTGCTAGTTGCACTCCATATGGCAGGAAGAGCAAACGGTGGATGGAAATTACTGATGTGGTTACACGGTGGAAAATCAGTGCTTTAAGCAGCTGGTTAAAAAGTTAAGGTTAACTTAATATACTAAAGTTTTAAGCAGTTATTCTATATTTTTACTTAAAAATTCCAGGCAAAAGCTAGCTGGGACACTTTTGTGCTTACATTTGACTTCTGCCATGTCACTGGATATACTGCTGTGCCACTACTATCACACTATACTGCTGATGCTGCTTCTGCTGGCACCTTGTTTCAGTAGATTCACACTTTGATTTAGAAGGTGTGCCATCAGTGACAGCAGCTCACTGGAAAAAAAGGAAAATCCCCCTATTTACTTACACTGACTGCAAGGATCACTGAAATGTAGCTTGCTATTTTTTCTATGTCATGAGAAATATCATTGCACATCATCTTGAAATATTTTAATATCATTTTAAGGCTGTATTGCCCACAATAAATGGTGTAAAATAATATTTTAAAAAACCATAAGGCACTCTAGTATTTACACGAGTTGACCTTATCAGCAAGTGTGCAACAAAGTGCATTTTTTACTATGTCAGCTTGCTCTCAGGTCCCACTTAATGAAAGGTTGATTAAACCAAAACCTTGTGTAGCTCCTTTTGGAGTTCTTTAATTATAGTGTGAATAGTTTTATTCTGCTTTTCCAGTCATTTTCCCCCCGTCTGCTAATATAAAATATGTGCAAGACTTTCTGCGCTAAAACCTGAGTACAATTTTTTATAAGCCACAGTGCATTAAAATGAATAACGACACGGAACATACTCGGGCTTAACCAGGCGAACCACTGTAAACCCACTTAGATCCGGAGCGGACAACTCCGCCCGGACGTTTTTGAAACCATCTCATAGCTCGGTCTTACGGCCCTTATTGGCGGATGAGTCGGTGAACCGTGAAATGCAATCCATGAGGGAGAAATTTAATTTTCAGATAACAAGAGGACAGAGGGAGCCTCACATTGAGTTTCTGTCTGTGGATATCAAATCAAGTTACTTCATTTGAATAAGACAAGCGTGCACAGTGGAAGGACAGGAGCTCATTGAAGAGCATCATCGTTTCCCCTGGCTAAAGCATCGCCACGCTGACCACAACAAAGAACGCGGCCTTTCAGCAGAGGGAATTAATGCCAGAGTATTACGGTCACTTTTCTTTCGTGCTGTTGCGAAAATCTAACTAAAACACGTTGCCAGTTTAGATGAGCTTTGCTCACACCGCCTTATGCACAGCAGCAATGCCAGTAGGCTGCATAAAGCCACCCACACACACATACACACACAGTTTGAAAATATTAACATTTGTATTACGACTCTTTGAGGGAACATTAAACATAAGTCTTGAAAATCCCTGTTAGCAACAGTTTATGTTTTTTTTCTAACATCCCCCGTGTCCATGTAACCCATTCACAGAGAACACTGAGTCTTAATATACAGTGAAGGATGTTTAAACCCTGTTTATCTTTATTTTACACAGGAAACCTTTTTCTCCACTATCTGACTTTAAGACAACAGTAGACATGCCGAGTACAAATCTCTGTGACTAAATCTGTTTACTTTGAAAGGTCAAGGATTTAACAGATGAATCCAAAGAGGTCAAAGGCCATCGAGTGACTAAAGGCGGAAATCCATTTTTGCCTTCTTTGCTTTTCTCATTACCTTTGTTGTCGTTTTTTAAATAAATGTATCCCATAGCTGAGAATTAAAGGCTCTTTCCACGACATACTGCATTTACAAAAATATTTCATCTTTTAAAACCTCCTTAATGTGATACACTGCTATATTGTATTACACTGTTATATTCTTATACAGTTATAATGCTTTTTTAAGGACTCCTTAGCCCAAAAAAGGAGGATTTGATGATTTTAAGTAATCCTTTTTTTGGCGGTGACTATTTTCAATGTGCAAACCTATAGAATACAGTGTCAGTGTGAATATACGGTATACGCTATTTCATTTTTATAGTATTAAAAAAGCTGAAAATGCTGCAATGTTAACATTTATTCATTTTAAAGTCCTTCTTTCCAAGTGTTACATAAGTAACACTATTAAAACTAGTATCTTGCAGTATGAAGTTTCAAAAGTAAAAGGGTGCATTCATAATATCATATTGTTTAGTGCTGTGTTTTACTACTAATCTTCCAACATCTAAGCTGCATTTACCTGCTGCTGGGATTCAACACATTTATCTGCTTTTAGGCAGTTTGTCCTGCAGGAACACGTCACACAATAGAAGCTGTTAGTATTACTGTGTAGAAAAACCTTAATTTGCACACAAATCGCCAACCAAATAAATGTAGGAAAGGAAAAAGCTCAATATTTAAATGTAAAGTACTAAAACTGAATTATTCAAGTACTTCATCAAGTACTTTGGTTGATGCAGTGAAGAAATATCAAGAAAAAGAAAACATAAAGCAAAAGTGAGTAAAAATATAGTCATTTTTTTCCTTTTAAATCCTTTTAAATATCTTGAGACTCCCTTTTGACCCTGAGATTAGTCGGCAGATGATCAAATGCCAGTGCAGCTCTGCTGTGTGAATCTTACGCATTTTAAAGTAAATGGAGCATAGTTCACACATCAGACCTACTTGCTATTGATTTGACTCTCTCCCTGCCGATGGCACATTAAGAGACTGTAGTTTCATCTACATCAGAAGTCCGATAGATACAGGATTAGGAGGAGGAGGAGGCGGCTCTGCCTGGCTGTCTCACAGGCTCATTCAGAAGAAGGACATGATGTAGCGCTGTCATCATGAGGGAAACAGCCCCGAGGCTGGAGCTCTCGGGGACCTAAGCTGCTGTGCTTCAGATAGTGCATATAACCAAGTCCACTTTCCTGGAGCAAATCAGCAGTTCCACAGTCTTACACCACCAAACAAACGCTAACCATCCTCCACCACCACCAACACCAACCCCTCGCTTCTCCTACACGCAGGTTCGGGCTCCAGCAGTTACACAAACACCCACATCCACTACTGTTTCGCGAATATATTGGGTAGGAAAAAACGATTAACGTTATAATCACACTGTTCAACAAAATAAAGAAAATACATACAAATGACTCGCCTCTTGAAGATCGTAGTTGGCCACGGTGGTGGTGGACAGTGTTAATCTGACAGCATGCCGTAGCAGGAGTGCAGGCTGCGATATGAGAAGTAGGAAATAAAAGGAGAGATCCTCAGCGGGGAAACGAGTGGAAAACACCCGACCATCCTCACTCAATCGGGCTTTTTCGGAGCTGCTAGTTAATATCAGTATCATTAGGAGGCTCGTATTACAGCCGAGTTGTTAGAAGCAGCCTAACCACCGACCCTGTCATCTCCAACTGTGACTGAAACACAGCAGCGATTCACCATTACCTCGCGTGTCCCGTTGGAAATAATCACCCACTCAATTTGAAAAAAATTAAATAAAATAATAAAAAAATAAATCTCCCGTCCGTGATGTTTGTTTCTTTTCCCGATGATCAGTTTCTACTCGGTAGAGCTGCGGACCCGGGGAGCGATCCGTGGACCAAACAGCCCACAGTAGCTGGAGACATGGTGAACAAATCGGTGAGCGGTGACCTACTTCCGAAGTGGCAAGCTGGAGATAATATTCATGCGCTGCCTGCATTCGCATTCGCCGTTGCACCGGGACATCCCCGTGTAAAATCACGGTCACGTTACTGTAATATTCCTACAGGGACTAAACGGTGTCATCGTGACAGTTTTTTCCACACTTCCTCGTGGTTTTTCTTTGCTTTTTAATTCTTTAAATCTTCTGTGCATATGCGCCAAAGACAAGTGCAATTTCCCCATTTCCCAAACGTCGGTCTGTTTTATGATGCATTTGTACCAAATGAAACCAGCTCTGTTTTATGTCCCAAAAATAAATAAATAGAGTTATTGATAAGTAAGTTTTCCCTCTGCCTCATTGGCTGCAAAGCAAGAGTGAATGTACTGAAACCTGACTGACTTTCAGCCATTAGATGGTCAACTTGAAGCCGCACATCCACAAAAAGCGCAAGTTAAACATAATAAAAGCAAGTGGGCATGAATAAAAGATGTGGAATATTAAAATATTCTAGCCATAAAGACCATATCATCACCCAATTCAACTACAAACTAAATCCTTTGTGTAGTTTACTATATAAAGGATTTCAAGTTTCAAACGACTATTTGAATAATTGTTTTAAAACCAGCTGAAAATACAAGTATACGTCCATCTAAATGTTTCATCTTAATGTTCCCACAGCTTCTATACAGGCACATAATGCCAATAGGTACTATTCATTGAATTTTTAACAAGCCTTTGTTCAAATACAGAAGAATGCTTATTACAATAGCTTTAACAACTCATTGCGTATAAAACAAAATAAAACTACAGTAACTAAAACTTTCTTGGGTGCAAAAGGCATAGGAATATTCTAACATGCAGCCCTGCTATAGGTTGGATTGTGTTCTGGTTTTCTTTTAATAATAAAATAGGGATACATTCAGTTCAACTGCTTGTTAATGCAAATATCGAATCAGCCAATCACATGGCAGCAACTCACCGTGTTTAGTCATACAGATTTGTTTGAGATGACCTGAAGATGACAAACTTCTAGCCAAGCTTTAGAATGGGGAATAAAAGTGATTTAAGTCAGTCTGAGTGTGGAATGGTTGTTGGTTGTCTGGTTTAAGTATTTCACAAAACTGTTCATCTCCTGGGATTTTCTCACGTAACCATCTCTAGAGTTTAGAGAGAACTTCAGGAAAAGAGAAAACATTCAGTGAGTAGCAGTTCTCTGGGTGAAAATGCTTATTATATCTGCTTATTAAAAAATGTCTGTTTTTAAAATATTTATTTTCTTATGCAGAGAGCAAAGAACTTTGTTTGTGTAAACAAACTTAACCAAATGAAGATGAATCTGATTCTAACTCAAATCATTTATAATACAACCAAAGTGTGCAGACAAACATCTCTGAACGCATCACGTGTCCAGCCTTGAAGCAAGTGGGCTACAGCAGCAGAAGACCACACCAGGTGCCACTCCTGTCAGCTAAGAACAGGAAATGTCAAAATTAGACAGCAGAAGACCGGAAATATGTTTCCTGTCTCATGAGTCTTGATTTCTCTTTCATTAAAATGTTAAGGTCGAATTAGAAGTAAATAACATAAAAGCATGGCTTCATCCTGCCTTGTTTCAAAACTTAGGCCGATGCTGGTGGTGTAATGATGTAGGGGACATTTTCCTGTTACACTTTGGGCCCCTCAGTACCAACTGACCATCAGTTGGTACTAACACCACAGCGAGCAGTATCGTTGATGGCCATGCCCATCCCTTTATGACCACAGTGTACCCATCGTCTGTTTGCCACTTCCAGCAGGATGACACACCATGTCACAAATGTGAATATATGAATATAACAATGAGTTCACTGTATTCAAGCGGCCTTCAAAACCAGCAGCTCTCCGTCTAATAGAGCACCTTTGAGATGTGGGGGAAACAGGAAATTCGCGTCCTGGATATGTAGCCGACAAATCTACAGCAACAATATGGACCCAAATCTCTCAGGAATGTTTCCAGCACCTTGTTCAATCTGTACCACAAAGAATTAAAGCAGTTCAAAATGCAAAACCCAGCAAGAGCAAGATGTGCCTAATAAAGTGGCTGTGACTTTATATGAAGCACAGTTTATCTGTAAAGAAGCACAAAGATGAATTGCATTAAATGCATTCATGTTAAACTGTATTCATTTAAGTAAAAGCTTCACAACTTCCATCCATGTGTTGACAAAATAAGTCATCTGAACAGATCTCGTTAGAGAAGAAGAGACATTTTAATCAACATTGATAACATTTACATAGAGCCCCAGGAAAAACACTAAATAATACGATATATTATGTAATGACGAATATGCAATGAGCTATAAATTCATCATGTTAATGCCTAATGTAGTAGGTTAGTAATGTTTTTCTCATGAATAACATCAAAAAAATAGAAGCATGTATCCCTCTTAATTAGGCTAATTTACTGTATCCTCTGCTCTGAATGAGACATTCAATCTAAACATGACTGATCATTTGCTGCTCATCATTTATTACCTCTTAACACAGATAAGATCGGCCCGTTGCGATACACACAAATTACGGACTATCACTGACGGCTGCTGGACTCACTCAGTGGGCGTTCAAGTTAAAGAAAAGCTTAACGGACGGTTCAATTTTGTTTTTCCACAACAGCCTGATTGGAAAGCCACCATGTTGTCAAGTTACTGACAAGTCAGAATCAAGCTTAACTGGGATAAATGCTGTCCTCGCTGATATCAGCTTTACAGTGTGTAATTAACAGCTGCAAAGGACCTGAGTGTGTTGAGCTAATGAGGCGTGAGCACCGGGGGGAGCTGAGGGAGAATGGACTGCTGAGAGGTGACCTGCGCTGCAATAAACACGCTGCAACACACTGCGGAGAGGTGCAGGGCAACAACTTAGAGGGCTAAATGCTTCCTACATGCAGGATGCACTCACTTACCCGCTCAGTGCTGATCTATAGACATACAGCAAACATCTCAATCATTTCAGGAGAAGCAAAACAAAACAAACCCACCAAAACATTTTACCAGAAGAGACGTTTGTAATGTGAAAGAGGAAGTACGTCCTTTTCCACTACAAGGCTTTTATATATTAGGAGATAATTAAAAAAAAAAAAATCATTTGGTCCTTAGCAGGATCTGAAATGATGTAAACTCAACCTCAGATGAACCACAACATGACATACTACACCGTGTCATTACTTATTTAGCAAAATGAAGAAGAAGCAGTTTGTGGAAACTAAGTACACCCTTCCTGCTTTTGTAGGAATTATTGGATAAGTAGCATCCAGACTCTTAATCAAATGCACTTATTTAACTGATCATCAGCAAGTGAACAACTCTATGAAAGCAGATGTTCTGGCAGTTTGCAGGTCTGGTGCTTTCAGCAACAGAAAGTCAGTCAGCTTCACTAAGATTGGAAAGGCTAATGTCTCCTCGTTAAGACGTTGATCGATTGATGATCTAAAGTTAATCTGGGAATGGATGTAAAACCATTTACAAACAATTTGAAGTGAAACAAAAGATTATTCACAAGTAGAAAACATTAAAGGCATTTGCCAGTAAGCGGAAGATTGCACAGCACGTTTGATGAAAACCTAACGCAGCATATCAGCACGAACACCTCATAAAACTATGGTGGTGGTGGAGTGGTGATGGTTTAGGCTCGTTTTGCAGTCGCAGGACTTGGTTATCTCGCAGTCTTTGAATTGACCTTGAATGGTTCCGTATACCAAAGTATTTACAGAGTCAAATGTGAGGCCAACAGCCATTCTCTTGTAGACCGGCTCCTTTAAATAATCAAGATGTTGCAATGGCCCAATGAAAGTCCAAACTTCAGCCCAACTGAAATGCTTTGACAGGATCTTAATAGAGCTGCGTATGAATCAGTTCAATTGTACTTATATAATGCCAAATGACAACAAAGATATACCAATGCCAACAAACCTCAATGAACTGAAGCAACTCTTTAAAGAAGAGTTTGGAATTCAAACTGGGGTTTTTTTTTTTCATGCCAAATTTTTATTTATACCCTCAGCAGACACAAAGTACTTACAGAGCACTCATTCACTGGAGATGAGTTTTTAGTCAGTTCTAAAAAAAAAACTGGCCTGAAACAAACAAAAAAATCATTTATTTGTTCTTTTCTGGTCTCCAACAAGTCCTCAGAGGAGTCATTTTCTAGCAGATAAATACTAGAAACTAAGAATAATGTCCCAGTGCAGTTAGGCTGCACACAGTCATTTGAGCCACTTGTTGTTGTTACAACAAAAATATTAATTATGGCTGCTCTAAAGAGCTAGTTAATGACTGGAATAATTGTTATGAGATTTTCAATCATGTCCCACTAACTGTGAGCCAACACCTTCAGTCCTACAGCCATATTTTTATATAACCAGTGTGAAGCAACCCAAATGTGATTTTTTTTTTTTTTTTAAATCCCCAAACTAAAACATCACTACACCAGGAGACTAAATATTTGTGACAGGCATCAATATGTTCAGGGAGTAAAGCCCTGATGAGACATCATGCAGCGAAGGTACTGCAGGTGGGCTGAGAGGTCATTTCTCATAAACACACACAACACACTAAAACATTCAGTTAGAAAACTCTTAACTGAATATTTAATCATAATTAAAAGTTTTAAGTTATAAATTCTATATGATCAAATACTTTGGGAATTTAAAAATAAAATCACTTGAGTTGGTTGTGACTAAAGGTTTGGGTGGGCTGTGGAAGATTTTCACATTTCAAGCTTTGCTGTGGCGGACTGGCAAGGCAAGGCCAGCGCAGTTAGGAAGCCACACTTAGATGTGAATGCACTGCCTAACAACAGTGACACAGGCACAAATAATACCTTCAGGTCAGATCTTTAAGAATAAACTTGCAGCAAAAAAACAGGATACAGAAATGTACGATTTAGGCCTTTTGAGTTGAACTATGCACTCAACCTATTATGTCACCACATGGGTTCAACACAGTCCGTGGGGGGGCATTTGATTCAGATCGGTCATGTGCCCTTTGCCCAGCTGCCTGACTACGCAATGCTGGTTTTGTGTCCACAACTCGCTTTGCCTGCTCAAACTGACTGAAACATCGTGTACCAGTGGAGCTGATGCAAATACAGTTTCTACTGTTGCTCAAAACCTGCTTGTGGTATTATTCGCTGCAGCTCTTATGACTCTTAGCCGAGGTGTCCTCACTCTCAGGCTAGCTACAAGTGGCTGATTTGAGACTAATGGTCAGTTTGTCATTTTCCCTACAGTGTTTTGGCTGCACAGCAGCTCTGAGCCTGACAGTGATACCCACAGCAGATAATGTGACTGTTACACACACCAGCAAAGCCTGAATGCAACAATGATGTAATGAAAATCACATACAACCGCACAAAGCTCCACATAAAACAGCTGGGTGACACCCTAGAGATTAAAATAAAAAAGTACCAGCAGTGCTAATGAATGGGAAGAGTCAGTCTAAGAACAGAAGAGGAAGTGCCGTGTACACCAGTCTCCTGTCATTAAAACAAAATGGACTTTTTCAGCAGGGCATATCTCTCTAACCACTTTAACAACCTGTCATTGTTTGGCTGCAGACTGTTTGTTTACCAGGGGCTTTCTAAAGGGAGCGTGTGTGCGAGAGAAGTGTTTGTGTCAGTCTTGGCTGATAGCAGCAATGTGACAAATAGCTGGTTATCATGTGATTGAGTTTGCATGTGTTAGGAAAGATTTTAAAGTCTAATCTTAAACTCAATTTTAACTTAATCTGACCATTTCTGTTAGAAATAGGAAGACAGGGTGCACAATTCAGTCTGACGCAGGCGGGGGGGATACACGGAGCAGTCAATGAAGCTTTTTAAAAACAGCCAAGAAACTGATAAACATGATAGACAAAAATCATCTTAATTGCACACGTGCAGAGGCAAAACGCAGCTTCAAAAGAGAATGTGTCATGCACACAGAGCAGCGCTTCGAGCGCAAAACTGGTTGTAAGCTGTTTATCGTCTTCAACATGTAGCCTACCGATGTAAAGATGACAGTTGAGCAACACAGAGCAGATACAGGACAGGAAGTGTAATTATCTGCTTCTACTGTTCTGCTTCAAAGAGACGGGGCAAGATGCCAGGCTGCCTGACTAGCAAAAGGGGAGGAGAGAGGGGAAAAAAAGAGAAGTAGATGGAGAGATACTGATGAAGATCGAAGTGAAGCAACAGAGAGGAGAGGAGAGGAGAGGAGAGGAGAGGAGAGGAGAGGAGAGGAGAGGAGAGGAGAGGAGAGGAGAGAATCTCACCTCTTACATCTCACTGAGCAGAAGAAAAGTCAAACTCAGTAGAAGTCAGAGAGGCTTTTTTTCCTTTCACATTCAGCTTCCTGTTTTTCTTTGCCTGACAGCTCTTCAGAGATACAGGCGTTTGACACAGACTTTGTGAGAGAGCAGGGGAAAACAAGAGGGGGGGGGGATATTTAAGAGAATGTGTGTGAGACAGCGATGGAGGGAGGAGGCAAGAGACAAGAGAGTGATGGATTGAGATAGCACGGTGAATGGAGACAGTGAGAGATTGTCATCATCATCATGAACAATGACTCTCTGATAGAGGAGGCCTGAGGAGCTGAGGAGTGAGTGAGGAGGGGGTGGGGGTGCCCGCCTGCCCACCTGCCAGGGTCTCAGTCATGCTTTTAGCATCTGCCAAACTGAAGGACGCTTGGTGCCATGTGCTTTTCGCTGAAGGAGCCTGACGTTTGTCAGTCACAGGGAGGACTTCTGTTCTGTTTAGTCGCGGCCAAACAGGATTTACTGTAATGCCTCCATCAAAACCCACACACACACACACACACACACACATGTAAACAATCCCAGTGTGTGTCAGAAGTAGAAGTGAGTGAGACCCCATCTCTAAAATCTCCACTGCAGCTGTGGACCAGTGGACAGCTGACAGCAGTCTGTGGATCTCTGCTCCACTTCTCCTCCCGTCCACACCAGCCCTGCCTCCTCTTCTTCTATGTTTCCATGAAGCAGGCCTGTAATTTTCACAGCTGTGTCTTGGAACTGAGCCAGCGTGAGTCGGGGAAAGAGAGCGCAGAGCAGTATGGGCTGGCTAATGGCTTTTAGACAACTAAGGGCTACAGAGCAGCTTTGCTAATCCCGAGGTTCGCTGCTCATTCAGTACAGAGAAATATTCATACCAGTGAACAGGGATAAGAAGGAAACTCATTAGCATTGGAAAACATTTAAAAAAAAAAGGTGCAAAGTTCTGTAAATTGTATGTTAACCTGTAACAAGCACTTCTTTTGTGGTTATGATGGCATTTAGTCAAGTAACAGCTGAAATCTACGATCGCAGCAATTGACCTCATTATAATGTCAATAAAGACATAATTACAGGTCAGCCTGGCTATGTGCAGCGCTGTGGTTGGGGGTTAAACTTCACTATTTGCCCTATTTTCTTCCCAATAAGGCCAACTAACCTGTGGCTTTGTACAAAATAAAATAATGATGTTACTTTCTGTTCCACGTGCATTTCTTTGGAATCCCATCATACACCCACATCTCAGCTGAGGCTGGGTTACCTGCAGAGGACAGTGGGCACCTGCTCTGAGGTTTCGTAACTTTGCTGGGTCAGGGTTTAAGGATAAAGCTCCCAGGTAGCTCTGTGTGTCAGCTGGTTCCTTTAGATGTATTATATGAAAACATATCTGGTTCTTGCTTTATGTAAAGTTAATTTTAGGGCTTTATAAGAAGTAAGTTTGGTATTAGAAACAAAAAAGCTCACTTACTGAGCTCAGCGCATGAAGGCAACTTAGATAAGATGATTATTTTTAACATAAAGTGCTCTTTAAACTCAGCTGGTTTGGACAGCACTGTGATCATGAAGAAACGACTTGTGTTCTTCACTTAGTGAATAAGTAAGTACATATAGGAAATGGATTTCTCTAATGTTCTCCCTAAAAAATTCTTTAGAAATACAAGTTTCTCTGCTAGAAAACAAATCTTGAAAATGTAACAACAGATATTAGATTAAAAAGCAAATTAAAAAACTAAACTGTTACAAAAAAACCCCAAAAAACAGCCCAAAGTGGTGTTTCTATTAGACAATATTTAACATCACTCTGTGGGGAATTACAGTGTGATGACAACCACACAGTGATGTTTTGGAAAATTGGGACTTGTCAGTGTGCTTTTCCTACGCAGCTGTAGGCGGAAATTGTTTCACTTTCAGATGATCTTTTCAACAAGTGAAATATATTTTTAAAGATGATAACAGGGCGACAACACAGCCACTGTTTCAGTTAGTCTGCTAACAGCTATTCTTTTCATTTCTGCCCTCTCCTCCTCCTCCTCCTCCTTCTTCTTCTGACCACATGTGTCCCGACTGCAGGCTGGAGGTATTCGTCTCCTCTGGGACATCTGGGAGGTCAGTGCGTCTTTCCTCCGTGGCCACATCAGGGCAGTTCTTCAGCAATAATGGGATTAAGTCCTGGATTGATATCCAGCTTTATGGCTCACGTGTGGGCAGCGCAACGCTATTCAACATGCTGCTATGGCAAGCCTGTCAAGGTAATGCTGGAGAACCGACCAGACACAAATCTACCACGACCTCCAAAGCTGGCGTTCTATTGTCAGGCTCTTCTGCTCACAAGAGCCTTTACAAACACTATTATGCCCAGGAACTCACCAGGCAACTTGTGTTATAAAGCTCATGTCATATGAAAAGCCTGCACTTTCCAGTGGCCTTTAACAGCAGGAGATGATTCTTCCCAGATTATGGCATTTCATTTCCTTGACTTACTGATTGTTTAGTCTATGAAATGTCAGGGAAAAGTGCAAAACAGTCCAAGTTAAACCTTCAGATTGCTTATTCTGTCAAACCAGCGGTAATGCAAGACGTATTCAGATGTTTTACCTGAGTAAAAGTGCCAAAACCGCAGTGAAAAGGCACACAAGTAGGCGAACAAAGCATTAATAATCTTCTATAGAAACTACAGCTGTTAAATAAGTAACCTGCAGAGAACTTTCAACTGTTTGGAGCAGATGGATTAAACCACGTAAAACTCTAACATCAGTTTGTTTATCTTTCTGAGTAAATCAACGTTTAAACCGTCCAAAACGCCACTACTACCACTACTACTTTGGTGGCATCATTAGCTTGAAAGTGTATAAAAGATTAATAAACCCCTCAGATTCGACTAATCGGCATGCTTTAGCCGTGTCTTTAGAAAAACAAAAAAAAAAACAACCCCTTACATGTTCCAAGAGGATCTCCACGTTCCCCCTGCTCTTACAAACCCACAAATACAAACTCCAACACAGAGCCGAGCCTCAAACTTGACTCTAACAGAAGCTGCTTGCGTGACATTTTCTGCGATCACGAGCTGGGAGTCTCAGCCGATCGAGCCTTGCTACCCAGTGTTTGGCCGATTAAAAAAAGAGGCAGCTTTGCCACCTGCACAAGTGACACCACTGACAACAGATGTCTCCGAAAGTTACCTCCGAGGGTTTTACAGATCCCCGGCAACAAGAAGGATCTGCTATCTGTCAATAGCTGACAGATTATTCCAACCCGAGCTGCCTCCTCTCTCTCGATCCTGTCCTGCCTGACACTTTCAGTTTTGCCTCGAATGCGATAAGAGTTGAAACGCTTTCGCGTCTTACCGTTTCGCAAAGTGGAAAATAACCCAGCGGGAGTCGGTATGTTGGAGAGGAAGATCAGTTCCACGGCAAGAGAGAGTGATGCGTCAGGTGTACGCTTCCCGCAAGTGAAGGAGGAAAACCGTGCGGAGGGCGACTCATGTTGAGTTGATCGGCTGAAGCCTTTTTTCTTCTTCTCCTCTCTCCTGCTCCGATCTGCGCCGCTCCACGCTCTACGCGTAAAAATCGCCACTCGGTAAACTTAGAACTAAAGCAGAGGTCAATAAGACGGAGCGAGGCGCACTCGGCACTCCGCAGAAATCCTGCAAACTACGGCTCACTTTGGCATGTTTTTACATAACAGCATCATCCGCTTTTTGTGTTGACGCATCATGTAGCCTAGAGAAAACATGGAGTTTCTTAAAGGGCCACGGACGCATCGTCCACATGTCACCGTCCCCAGCAGCCCCCGCTGTGGCTGACAGATGGGTTTCACCCAGTTAATGTATTTAAGCCCTTTCCTTTTGACGGGTGTATTAACCTAACCCTGGCGGGGGGATTGAGGGGAGAGGGTCGGGCTCTGCTGCTGAACACTGAGTGAAGAATTTATGGAGTTTATGGTCTCCCTTTTTTTGTATTGTGCTTTTGTTTGCGATGATATTTAAAATGGCTTGTTTGCAGAAATTGGTCGTCGGGTAGTATTTTAGCATTTGAATGTGATCGCGGAAACAATAACAAAGGTTATGATTAATTTAGATGAACTGACTTAAGCTAAACAAACGAGTAATTTCTAAAGTAAAATTAAGCTTCTATTTAAAAAAAAAAAAAAAAAAGTTGTAAGAAATGAGCAAAACCTTGCAGCAAGTAAACTACATTTGAAAATCTGCAATGTGTAATCACGTGCTGTGGTTGTGGGTTTTCATGTGGGTGTGTTTTTAGCCCTAGACTCTTATTGATTGGTGCACCAATATGGCTTTTTAGCCCCACTAGGTATCAGGGGAATACCCACTAATTATACCTCACGTTGCTGCTAACCCTGCAGATCTACAATAACACAATGACATCAAGGAAACCCATCCATCCATTCAGCCAATGATTTTCTTCTGCTTATACAATTCAGGGTTGCAGGGTAGCTGGGGCCTATCCCAGCTATCATAACTCAAAAGGCAGGATAGCAGATTGCCAGTGGATCAAGAAACTCCAAAAGAATAAGCCCTAGAAAGAGTTCATTAAAATACAATACAACACCTGAAAATGGCAAAAGCATCCCTCAAAATTGCATCGTTAGAACCACATCGCCATACCAACATGCAAGATCAGTAATTAAACTGTCACCACTTCAGATAGATGTGCAAAATTTCATGAGTTTTTAAGCACTGATAATAGATTTTTAAAAATTATTTTGGTCACTTGTTGGGGAAATTATTTGTGTAGAGCAACAGAGGCTATATGCTTTGACTCATTAATTTCTGAAAGCTCATAAATAAAATCAACGTAGGGAGTGAAACGATAATTCATCCCAGGCCACTTGATATCACGAGCTACATGATTATCAAAGAATTGGCATTAATTTGGAAAAGAACAATAATGTTAAATATCAGCTGTCAATTATTAAAACAAAATCTGAGAAATAATTCCACCTGTATACTAAAGATATTTAAAAATGAAATATGTTAATATCACATGAATTAACCAGAAAATGTGTAATTGCTCTTTTAAACTGCTTTTGTTGAGTTACACTAAAATACAGGTAATATAATAAAAGTTCATTCTTTCAGCCAAATTAATCATGTAGTCAAAATATCCATCATCCATTCCCAGTCACATGTCTGAGCCATCTCAACTAGCTCCTTTTGATGTGGAAGGAGTAGTGGCTCTACTCTGACACCCCCCGAGCCCCCGGCGCACGAATGACCAAGCTCCTCTTCTTGTGTCTTAGGGAAAGCCCAGCCACCGTTGGCAGCTCATTTCTAGTGTTTTGTGTGAACAGAGTGACCTGGGATGGACTCAAAATCCCTTCTGACTTGACTTAAGCTACTGAATCCTTTGTAACCAGACACTTTTGTCAATTCATCTCCCGTTTCACCTCACTTTACAGCAGCAGTGACTGCTTTTTAACGAGACGCTCATTTCATTTGGTGTAAAAAGCAATGCCCCTCAAATCTCTTTGCTTTCAGCAAATGTGAGAGAGAAGAGAAAAAGGTTAGCTCAGTTCTAAAATTTATGAATGGATTCAATTTAATTAAACGTCTGCTTCACAGTGCTTTGACTTAATAAAACAGGCATTATATTGTGGCCTTTGGCTAACATTTAAAAAGTAATTTCTACAATTTTAAGCCAAAAAATAATTCTGTAGTTTATGTTTTCGCTTCCTTGACACACCTGCACTAACATTTAAACTGCCTACTGCTGATAGACTTGCTCATGTTTTGTTTTTTGTTCTTTGTATTGTTGTGTAAACTGATTTAATGTGCGTTGTGCAGCGCTATTTCAAGAGAATGGCATATTTTTCAATTTTCAATCCAGACCTCAATGGTAGTATAACATGTGGAATTTATTTTATTTGGGAGATAAAACCTGGTGCTCACACAGGAAATTGCATTGCCACTGCAGCTTTAATACAGTCGACGCATCCCAAACAGCTAAACAATATCAATTCCAAATACAGTTAATAACATAAAAATAATTAAATTGGCCAATAACCAATGTGCAAATATGCAAACATGCAGATCATCTTATCATTACTGTGCATTAAACAGTCCTGTAGCAGCGGGTAAAAAGGACCTCCTGAGATGCTCAGGCTTGCACTTTGGTGCAATCAGTGTTTGAGTGAAGATGCTACTGTCGATAACCTCCGGAGCATGAAGAGGGTGGGCAGGGTTGATGGTAACTGCTTTCAGCTTCGAGAGCATCCTTCTCTCTGCCACCTGCTGGACTTTCTCAAGTTCAGACCCGAGCACAGAGCCGACCTGCTTGATAAGTTTGTTTACTCTGTTCCTGTGTGCTGTGTGGACCCCTTTCTCCCCAGCAGGCCACAGCATCAAACAAATCACCACCATGTGGTTGACACTGTGGAGCAAAGGTTGACAGATGTTAACCTCCTTAGGAAATTAAATCGTCTTTGTCCCTCAGTGTACACTGCTTCCATATGGCTCTTCCAGTCCAACTTAATGTGCAACTGCACATCAAGGTATCTGTGGCTGAACACCACATTAATGGTGGTTATAGGTGTTGGTTGGGTCCTCCTCCAACCTCACCTGAAGTCTAAAACCATCTCATTGGTTTTTGCGATGTTAAGATGGAGATGACTGCAATCACTCCGAGTCAAGACAGTAGGTTTTTAACTAAGCTTTAGTTACCCTGTGATAGGCTGGTGACCTGTCCAGTACTCTTGTCCAATAACACCAGTGATGTGATCAGGCCATCCCTGACCATTTTACTGCTTTTTGATATCAAATGTGTTAAATAGAAATTCATTTCTATTTATTTGTGATAGTTTTAACAAAATTTGGGACATAGTGTTAAATGCTTCATATTAGTAATACTTCAGAATATCCAAAAAGGAAAAAAAAAGACCTTTTAAACTTGGGCACAGTTGCTGAATTGCTTTGTCACGTGTCTCTACAATGTAGGGTTGCCAACTCCCTGAAAAATAAATAAGGGACACCTCGTGGCCAGGGCCGGGCGACCCAGTTGTCTTCACCCTTCCCAGTGTGGTGAATTTTCTAGCTCTTTTTTTGTGTGTGAAATTATTTTTTTTAACCCTTTGACTTGAATTTGATTTAAGTAGATGTGTATTCTTTGTGATATGAACACATGTGAAACAAATGATCATTTAGCCATTTTTTTGTAGCTCAAAATGACAACATTAACACAGTAAAACAGGTCTCTTTCTTAAACAGAAGCCTGTCATGCTTAACTTTTGAGAATATAAGTAAATCTTTCTTTAAAAGAACTCTGTCCTGCTTAACTTAAAATAATAGAAAACAATAGAAAGAAAAACATTCTTGTAACAGTGCACATTTAGTGCATTTAGTACAATTGGCTTCAGCTGAGGTATTATTTCAGCTTTTCTAATGCTAATCAGCTGCTCCCGTTTGAAAACCCGCTTGTTCCCATGATTACGCATCTTAACTCATCATCATTATTCATCTATGTATTACTTTTATGTATTAGTCATCTATTTGTTGTAATCATCTATCCTTGCAGTCGTTTATTACACAAAATAAATTATATTATCACACTTCTGGCCACATAGCGCTGATATTCACTGCACATGCCCATATTAACTTTTTCCAGCCAGGTGTTTTCCTTTTCCCATTCTTCCCTTTCTCTGAGGGGAACAAACATTGCTGCTCTAACGCTGGGCTCACACTGTGCGGTTTTAGGCCCATTTTGAGCCGATTTTTGAGTGATCGGACCGATTTTGGCCTTCATCGTGCGTCGTGTAGTATACGTGGGGTAACGAGAAGTGATTAACACCTCACGACCAGCTCCCGATCATCAATCGCTCGCGAGCCGCTCACACTGCTCGCGCGCAAACACGTAAACGTTGGTGTAAAAGATGGAGCAGCACGGCTGTGCAGCGTGTGATCTGGACACAAGCGATGGAGGCACAACTTGTAGAACTTTGAAAAGCTCATCCGAGCCTTTTCGATGTGGCCTCACAAAATTATCACGACCACAACAACCGTGAAAATAGTTGGATCTACATCGCTGCTCAATCACAGCTGCCTGATCATGTTTTTCATTAGCAATTTAGCAAAGTTGATGGTGGTGGTGTGTCTGTGTGAGTGAGAGACAGAGAGAGAGCGAGCGACAGATTTTCTGTTTTAACCTTCATTTTATGGACGCACAGTGTGAGCACTCAGGTCGCATCAGAGCATCGGGCCGTATAGTGTGAGACCTGCATCGTGACCTACCAACTTCTAACCCCTGCGAGTCAATCGTGCAGTTTGAGCAGGAGCTGAATAACGTGACTGAAAAAATCGCACAGTGTTTGCCCAGCTTTAGGTGTACTGTCGTCCGAGACTTGCACCGCAGTGACGGCGTTTGTTCCCCTGTTGGCCATGCTTCTTGTTGTGGTCATCTGTTGTCTTCCGGTATTTTCTCCGTAAGCGACCTTTCCTCGACCAATGAGATGAGCGGTAATCTGAATTGTCATACTCGAATTGTCATAAGTGTGCTGTCAGCTCATTGGTCACAAAGCAGGAGAGGGGCTGGGAATTATGTTTTCAAACAAAGCGTTAATTCCATAAACATTTATAGACTACTTTTGATTCTCACTGTATTACGGGACAAAGTGCGTCCCTTATTAGCTCAATACGGGACGTGTACTTTTGTTTCTAAATACGGGACGATTCCGTATTTTAAGGGACGGTTGGCAACCCTACTACAATGGCAGGTGCTTTCAGGTCAACGTGAGGTCCTTGTCGAGCAGGTATGCCTGAGACGTGCTGCTAAACAGAGGCTTACCCTCATCCAAAGGGAGCTGCCCAATAGGAAAGAAGAAACGAGACAATGCTGTCCAGCAGCTTGAAGTTCTGCATGTGTCAGCAAGCTTTGGGCACGACGGTGAGTGTGTTTACTGCAGTAGGTTGTTTGGAAATGTCTTTGCATTTTAGCTGTCTGCTGAAATAAAATTAAAGATTGAATAATATAATAAGTATATCTAAAAGACAATGTCTTTCTGTTTTAATTCAAAGGCTTAAGGAAAATACATTTCAATAATTTCTGCAGAATTCTCAGTGTCCTTGTAGGTACACAGGTGAGCACATTGGTCTTATTCTCAGAAGGATGGCGGTATGGAGCCCGTTAGCACTGTAGCAATGGAATCAGCTGTAGGTGACTACAGAGGGATGAGCTCAAAATTCTCCCCTTCACAATCAACATAACACAGCGCAAGCACAAGCAGGTACTGTGTGGCAATATCCATGATCTCATCTGTCTGGACTGACACAACAGCCCTGCTCTGCTCTGGGCTGATGACGTCCTCCCTCACGAGAGAAAACAAGTATCTCATGAGCTCGTTCTGCATCGTTCCCCTAGAAACCGTGGCGTTCTCAAGGCGCTCCTTTCTGGGGTATTCTGGAATCCCGGGGTTACCTGTACTCCGAACTCACCGCCGCTGGCTACACATCAGTTAAATGGAGCTCCATCAGCTCTCACTTGTTTCCTCCCAGAAACCTGTGGGTTGATTTCCCCAAATATTTTGGCTCATTGTCCATGTTTCCTGTGAAACTTTGCTGATCAAACAATATTTTCTATCCCTGCATACAATAACATAAGAAATAGTGAAAAGGTCTAAAGATAGAGAAATTTGTCTATGTCAGGTAGTTCACTGTGTCAGCTTATAGTCAAGTCAAGTCAAGTCAAGTTTATTTATAGAGCACATTTAAAAACAACCAAGGCTGACCAAAGTGCTGTACAGTAAATACAGATAAAAATACAATAGAACACAATTTCGTAATAACACCTCGCTGATAAAAATAAAATAAAAATATATAAAACAAATAAATTAAACCTTTCTAAAAGCCAATGAAAAGAGGTGAGTTTTAAGAGCGGTTTTAAAAGTTTCTAGGCTTTTGGAGAGTCTGACGTGAGGAGGTAAACTGTTCCACAGTCTGGGTGCAGCCACAGCAAACGCCCTCTCTCCCTTTGTCTTTAATTTATACCTGGGAATATCTAAAAGCATCAGGTCGGCTGACCTCAAAGATCTCCTGGGGCGATAAGTACTAAGGAGTTCTGACAGGTAAGAAGGTGCAGTGCCATTTAAAACCTTAAAAGCCAGCAATAAGATTTTAAAATCAATCCTAAAGGCAACTGGGAGCCAGTGGAGAGAGCAGAGAACCGGAGTGATGTGGTCTCTTTTTTTTGAACCGGTCAACAGGCGAGCGGCAGCGTTCTGCACCAGTTGAAGGCGATGTAGACAGGAACGATCTAGGCCAGCATAGAGGGAATTGCAGTAGTCTAGCCGTGAAGTAATAAAAGCATGGACCACTCTTTCTAGATCGTTCCTGCAAAGGTAAGACTTGACTTTGGCTAAAATCCGCAAATGATAAAAAGATCCCTTAACTACAGAGCTAATTTGTTTATCAAGTTTAAAAGCATTGTCAAAAATAACACCAAGACTCTTAATGGAAGAAGTGCAATCGGAGGTTAGGGGTCCCAAAAAGTCAAGAGAGAAGTTGGGATCTTTAGGAAGCCCAAACACAATGACTTCAGTTTTGCTTTCATTAAGGTGTAAGAAGTTAAGAGTCATCCAAGTCTTAATGTCAGACAAGCAGGAGAGTAGCGGCTGCAAAGAAACATTGCAGTTCAACCTCAGAGGGAGGTAGATCTGAATATCATCGGCAAAGATGTGGAAGGACAAATTATGTTTACGGAGCACATCGCCCAGAGGGAGCAAGTACAGAATAAACAACAGGGGGCCTAGTATGGACCCCTGAGGTACGCCACAGGTTAAAGGAGCTCTGGGAGATGACAGTTCACCAAGGTGAACAGAAAAACTCCTATTATTCAAATAGGACTGGAAAAACTTTAAGACAGTGCCCTTTAAACCGACACAATGTTGAAGGCGGGATAGCAGTATGTTGTGATCAACAGTGTCGAAGGCTGCTGTCAGGTCCAGGGTTACTAAGACAGCAGCACAACCAGAGTCAACAGTTAAAAGCAAATCATTAAAAACTCTCAGAAGGGCGGTTTCTGTGCTATGCCGAGCTCTAAAACCAGACTGGAACTTCTCATAGAGATTGTTATTGTCAAGAAATAGCTGGAGCTGCGTGAGGGCGGCTCGTTCCAGTACTTTAGACAGAAAAGGGAGGTTGGAAATGGGCCTATAGTTAGAGAGTAGGGATGGATCTAGATTAGGCTTTTTAAGGAGTCTACCTGAGCACCGTTTAACAAAACCACTGTGTTTATAGCAACTAATAACATTACAGACATAACTGACTACCATTGTAACGATATAGACAGTAATAGTGTCAACATATATTTGCTAATTTTGCATTTTTGTGTATAACTTTGAAGACACAGCTGAGACCAGCATTCAAACTAAGGAGGAGTTCCCTGATCTGATCCAATCCTTCCTTGTCTTAACACATTCCTTTTATCTTCCGTGTTTACTTCTATTTGTTATCCTCTCCTATTTTTTCTTTTCTTTTTAGGGGGAAATCAGTCATTAAAGGGTTATTTTTGTTTATGTACTTTGTTATTTATGTCATTTAGGTTGTGTCTGCATTTTGGTTCTTCTCCATAAAGAGCTAAAATGTCACAATGGGTGAACTAATGATCAAAACTAAATGGCTTCAGACTGCTTATATCATACTTACGACATATACTTGCATGCGGTCCACCAAAAAATACCAACCACCCATAGCCCTGTGGTGATGACACTATGCCTGAGAAGCACACAGTGTAACTTCATTACAAAGAAGGTCTTTGTCTATTATGACTCAGTGTTTTCTGTGTAGGAACAACACACAACCATGCTAGTCCTTAAATTTGGAAAATTGTAATAAATGTGTTTCGGGCATGAGGATCACTGTGATCTTCAAGTTGTATTGTACGTAATGACACATGATGGCGATGCTATTAAACATAGCATGAAAAACGTTTGCATCATCATGATCTGTAGGTTTTAGTCACCAGTACAGAGGAGGGTCTGAATCGAAATCCACACATCCATATGCGCTAAAAAAAATGTGTGTAATATTGTTTCATAAGTACAATATAAAATGTTGCATTTAATGGAATCTGGTTATTTGAAATTCACTTGACAGGTGCACATTCAGTTTACACCAAGCACATTTTCCTTAGTGATCAATTATTTGAAAAAATAAATCTTTCATTTCATATTTCAGTCGCCTTTTTTAAAATATTGCTTCATGTTTACCGAGGGTCAGGGATGTTTTTTTGTTTTGTTTTTTTGAGTGTGGCCTCATGCTAGAAGTTTTAATTCCATGCTACAAGTCTGGTTAATTACACGTTAAGGTTTCGTGACAAAACACCATAATTCACCACTGTTCCATCGACACGCCTTTCAATGAAAACTCAGAAACTCGCAATTTAGCTTCCCCGAGGTCTTTAGACTAAACTGACCAAATATGGAGGATGTCATTAAGATAGAAAGCCTGAAAATGATGAAATCTGTAAAGTGGAAAATCACGGATTTCCTGTTTGGTTGAGGGCACTGTGTTTTGTACAGACATGTGGACTTCCTAAGGCCTCGACTGTTATTAACTGATGTACACAGAGTTAACGTGTAAATTCTTGCACTAACTATGTGGTTAGAGAACACCTGTAAATTAAACACCATGTTGATGTAGTATATCATGATTAGAACGCACAAAGCTCACTTCCCACTCACGTCTGCCATGTAAATGTCTGCAGACTTGAATACTTGTAAAGGCTGTGAATTCTTGGGCTATTTGAGTTATAACAACTTCGTGTGCCATAGCGAAACAACTCACGTGCTCCCCCAGATGTGCTCTTTATCAGAAAAAGCCTCATAATTTAGCATTATGAAGAACAATTCTGGTAAAAAAAAAAAAAATCCAGTACATTTTTCTGGGTGACTTAAAGTACAATGGCTGAAAACTGCAAAAGCAACTGAAGACAAAAAAAGACGTTTTGCAACAACTACATGCAATATGAAACGTATTACCATGTACGAGGTGTGCGCTAGGTGTCATAGATGTTCAAGCATCCCTAGTCCCTCAACAACAACCTCGTGTCAGAGGTGATTTATCATGTCGCCAAACTGAAAACTCGGCGCATTCACACGAAAGCAGCACGGAAGTGTGACAGTTCTTCTGACCTCATTTGAAGTGGATGTGGTCAACCTGCTAAGAGGGCTACATCAAAGTATCAAACACTTCCTAAAAATCTTTTATCTTTTTGCCTGACTTACTAGCCCAGTATCAAAGTTATTGGAGTGGGTGGACAGATACACATGGCGAATGTGTGAATTTATATCCTGCTTGATGCTAATGAGCGTATCCATTTAACTGCCAATATTTCTAGTTTTGTGGATTGAATTTAGCATTTTTTTTCCTCAAATGGTTTAGTATGTGGTTTCGACCATAAATTTTGCTTGTTCTGCCAGGAATAAACAAACAGTCCCAGTGTTGCCGCCTCAGTTGCAGAATTATTTAACTGAAAACTATGAAATTACAAACCAAGCATCCGAACTAGGAAGAAACGTAGTTTAAGGAACTTTGGCATTGTTGTTGGTGCCAGATGGGCTGGTCCGGGTACAGTACCGTACAAAAGTCTTGAGGCAAAATGTCTGGAGCAATAGTTCTCCAGGTTTTCTGAAGATCTTTTAAAGTTTTTCCTCAGACATTGGCTGCTTTTACTCATTTTCAGTCCAGTCCTTGTACCTGACCATTTTCAGAGGAATGCTTTTGATCTACTTTAACTATGATTCACTTAACCATAAAAAAATGTCACGTTTACAGACAGACGACAACTTGGAAAAGAATCCATTTTAAATTGTATCTTTAGGCCAGGGGTGTCCAACTCAGGCCTCAAGGGCCGGTGTCCTGCAGGTTTTAGATGTGTCCTTGATCCAACACAGCTAATTTAAATGGCTAAATCACCTCCTCAACATGTCTTGATGTTCCCGGCCCTTGAGGCCTGGAGTTGGACACCCCTGCTTTAGGCACGTTATTAGCAACAGCTTGTCATAAAAATGCATCATTTGTGCTTATATAGTATTAAAAAGGCACAGCACCTCAGAGATGCATTCAACCATGAGCTGAAGCATCTAATTTTCTCCAAAGCCTTGTCAGAAATGGCCTCAATTGTACAAGTGATTTTTCCCATAAATACTGTATTTCCATTTATGTTTCCATTAAGTCTCATATTTTCTACAGAATTACAAGGCAATGAGGAGTAGCTCAAGACCACATGTAGTTTATTTCTGCTGTGATATTCAGATGGTCAGAACTCAATATCAATGTGGAGTGTGGGAGATCCTTTCTTGGGATACCTTGAGCCCCCTAGCACCCTTGAGCACAGTTTAAATGTCACAGTCTTCATAAGTACTGTTCATGTTTGCACCTTGTTGAATCCAAATATGTCTCTCTCTCTCTGGAAATGGGTGAAAATCCACCCAGTAACGCAGCTCCCATCCATGTTTAATTCCCTTCAATTATAGCTCGAGCTACTGGCTCCTCTTTGGCTTTTCCCTGTGTTCAGTGGATACAGAGGAACTATAGAGACATGCTTTTACCAGACCTCTTTTTTATTCCAAGATACAAACAATGCACAAATGCTCTTCTAGTTCACAGAAATAAATCCAACCTCCCTATCTTCTGCACATTAGTCAACCTGACTCATACACGGCAGATATGATATCATGTTAACAGGTGATGGAGAAGTTTCAGCCACAAGTTACTGAGAGGGATTGTAAAGCCACAGGGATCACAGAGAAATCATTAAAGATTTAGTAAGATGACCCGGAAATAGAGGTTAATTTTTTTATTGCTGTTTTATATGCTTCTAAAGTTCAGATGTATAATTACACATTTAACTTCAACAAAGTGACTGTCAGGAGTACCTCATGTGTTCAGATATAATAGGCTGTTATAAACGAGTTCCCCCTCAAACTATTAAAATGTAAAAAAAATGCAAAACTATGCTAACACGTTGTCCTCATAGTTTAACATTTGATAGCCTCGATTATGAATTTGACTTTTATAACTTATATTTTAATTTAGGGCATGTAAATCATCCCTAAACCAATATTCATCTTGGTTGTTTTAAGGCTACTCTAACATGTAGGACAGGGGGTTTAAACACATATCACAGGTTATGCAGTGCAAACTGGAGGTTTTGCATTTTACAGACAGGATGCTGTTCCAGCGTCACAGGAGATATATCACAATAATTCTCCCGAAAAATTGAAATAAAATGGAATTAAACCAAATTAATCCGGGCTTCATGGATTGAGGTATGGAGCTCGACAGCAGATTTATTTTCCCTGCAATATTTCTCCCACCCATATAAACCTGACTAATCTCATAATTCACAGCAGCTGTAATTCTCAATCAGTGCAAAACGCAAGGAGAAAAAAAGTTCATGGAACGTGGATTACAAATCTTTCATAAATGTGTGCAATAAACACAGACAGAAATAGAAAATTACAATTTTTATTTTATAAGATTTCATTTCATACACATTCACAATGTAAAACTACATAATTCTTTGCAGAAAGGAAGACAAATCTGAGAGATTTCTACAGACTGATTTTTATTGTATACAAACAGTGACATATGCTCCCAAAAAGAAACAAATGCTAGCAGAGCGCTGACAGACATTTGCCCTTTTCACATATTTCAGTTTGCTTTGAAATCATGTTTCTGAAGATCTGAACTACAGTTAGATTCGATTTCACACTTACAAATCAAGAAAATTCAGACAATGATGGCGGCAACGTCATCAGACTTGTTTTTTTAAACTGTAGTGATAATAAGTGAGGTAACACTGAGCCCCTATATGATACACGGTTCTTCAATGCAGCCAGTGAGTGTAAAAGTTGCACAATTTGAAACATGTTGGCTGAAGGGTTTTTAGTGTATACCTCTCTGTGACCAGCGACTGCCAGTAACCTCCAGCAACCACACAAGGAATACACATTTCAGTGACCAATCACCAAAATGATTGGGCCTTTATCAACAGATTTCACAGCAACTTCTTGCTACCTGGTTGGAGAATACGAACATTTTTGTACTGTAGCTAAAAAAAGTCACATAAAGGCCACTTAATGTAGTTAAAATTGCTTTTCATTATGTCGAGTTCTAATATCACAATTTCATAATGATCTGTTTTGACTGAAACTAATCAAAATCCTTGGTGACAAGTTCTTTTGTAGAGTAAGGCCTTGTGTGTGTGAATAACTTTTATCATCCACAGCAAACCACTCGCAGTCTTTTGGTGATCACCCCCTCAGCTTTATTTGAACAAGGAGTTGAAGGCTCGTCCAATGATGAGTCTGCGAACTTCACTTGTCCCGGCACCAATTTCATACAGCTTTGCGTCACGCAGAAATCGCCCCAGTGGGTAGTCATTGATGTAGCCATTGCCACCTGACAAAGGACATAAAGATGTTAGTGCAAAGTTACCGAGTAGTAACAGAGCTCAAGGGTGGCCATCTGTTAATCAACAAAAACCATGTTGGAATATCAGATATCTATGTCCCCAAAACAAAATGAATGAAAAAGTGACTTCATATAGGCACCTCAGCAAATAAATTCTATAGATCTACGTCAGCTCCAGCAGCCAGTGACTGTCAGAGCAGAACAGATTAAAACAAGTCAGACTGTTGTTGCGGTTTATTAGGAAAGAATCAGTGTAATGGATAAGGGGTTATCACATCAACTAATTAGTAAGAGGTTTTTACACATGAACTCCACAAATTGTCGGGCGAACTAAGCTGGTAACAGATCACAGTGCTGCCCTCTCACAACAGGAAAAATATGTGTTTCAGGCACATTCTCAGTACTAGAAATCCTCCAGCTGGTTTAACAGGGTCTGCAAATAATTTGCAAGAAGTCAGACATGTGACCTACACTCGACTCTTTTTCAAGTAAACTAACAAGGTTACACTCATTTAATGAATAATCTGACTGCTACAGACATCTTTGTTTTGTGCAGTTTTGCTGGGTGAAGCCGAGAAAAGCTCAGCTATAGTCTACGTGTGAAACTGGCTTTAGGGGAAATCCCTCATTTTACTATGAACTTTCTTTCTGTTAACTAGATCTTCCTAACAGCTGTGTGTTGGTTGCAACCTGAAATATGTTGTTTGTACATTGATTAAATCATGACAATTTCCTCAGTTTAAGAATCTACTCTCATTTCATTTCAGCTCTGGTTCTTGGCACTCACCCAAACATTGAATCCCATCCAAAGCAACCTGAGTGGCATTCTCAGCACAATACAGGATCACTCCAGCACAATCCTGCAAACACACAAAGCATCACAGTCACTGAGTTAGACAAGAAAGTCTCTACGGAAAGAAAAAAAACAAGTAACTGGATGCAGACTTGAAAATGAGAACCTTTAGGATCCAACAAAAGATTATATATTACAACATTTTCTATCATTATACAGGATATGAATTTAGGAAACTTCTTGGCTAAAGTGACTGACTGAGTGCTGCAGAAGCAGACGTGATTACAAATCTTCTCACCTTTGCGCTGAAGTGTCCTCTGTCACAAGCACGTGCAACACTGTACAAATACTGCCGACAGGCGCTCAGCCTGGTGTACATGTCAGCCATCTTCCCTTGCATCAGCTGTCAAACAGATGAACATCAGGTCAGTCTGACTTGAGTAAACGTGAATTAAACAAATCATTAAACACAATGGCCGTCAAAATATTTGAATTTTTATTCTCTGAGGAAAGTGAAAAATGAAGGCAAAACCTGAAAGTGTCCGATCTTCTGTCCGAAAGCCTCTCTGACATGCAGATAGGGAATAGCAGCATCCAGAACCGCCTGCATGATGCTGAAACACAATATGAGGATGTCACATTAAATGAAATGTGTCACATCTCTAAGGTTATAGGACAACATTCAAAAAATATATGTTAAACATGTTTAACTAAATTTAAATTACAGGACAGTCTGGCCAATGAACTACCAGAACTTTTCTGTAATTGTACATGTTTATCATGTAGTTTCATTGGTCTGGGCCACTTAAGATTAAGGTGAGCTGTATGTGGCCCATGATATAAAAGGAGTTCCTGCATTAGCCAATCAAATACTGCAAATCAAATGAACTTAAATTAACCACTATACAGAGACGTGAGATTTCAGCTTTGAAACGGCACAAAATATCACTTCATCAAAGTCAGCATGGGCAAACACCTAATGTGCATGGAGTCGTTACGGCAACACGGGCAAAAGTCCGGTGACGTCATGTGTGCGACATGAACACCACAACAAAGGAGGGCGTTGAGGCAGCGGTATATACCTGCTGCTCGGTGTATAGCTTTTCGTCCAACTCGCGGGCCACAGTGTTGCGTTTTGTGCAGCCATTTTCTTTCTTACTGGGCTTTAAAAACGGCCGCATCACGTGATGCCACTGACTAGCCAATCGGTGGCATGCAGTCAGTTGAAGTCACATTTTTGGATTGCCTCAGATCACTTGGAATCTCAGCCAAGTGGGTACTAAAAAGGTGGCTAGTACCAGGTGCTACCACTTAATGGAAAACCCTAAAAACCAAGTGGAGCTGAGCCAACCTGAGCAGGTAATAGTGGAAAATGGCTGTGTCAGTCCAGGCTCAGCATGCTAATGAACAACACATAAACCAACTTCTCGCACACCAAGTCCAGTAACTTTCAAAGCTGAAGCACACACTCACAGAATCACTGGATACAGCATTTATGTACTAAAATACTTGGTCATTTCTAATTAAATCAACATGTATATGTGATTAGATATAACTTGACATCAGTGTAAACCAACCAGCCAACCTCTTCTGGTGAACCTTACCCAATAGGTCCAGATGCAAGCACCAGTCGCTCCAGATCTAAGCCGCTCATCATCACATACACGCCTTTGTTTAATGGACCCAGGATGTTCTCCGCTATAAAAGACAGGAGAAACGAAAACAAAATAAATTCCACGCTGATAAAAGACAATCAGTTTGCATTAGGATGACATAAAGTAACAATGCATAGTGAGGCACACCTGGGATTTTGCAGTCTTCAAAGATGAGCTCACAGGTGCTTGAGCCTCTCATGCCGAGTTTGTCGAGCTTCTGTGCGGTCGAGAATCCCGGTGTTCCCTACACAAAGCGTATATATAAATGCACAAATAAAGACACTTGTTTATTATTAGTACACCTTCTTTTACTGAATTTACCTTTTCAACAATGAAAGCTGTGATGCCTTTTTGATAGGCCTCGGGATCCGTTTTGGCATACACAATAAGCACATCGGCATCCGGGCCATTCGTGATCCAGAACTTGTTTCCATTCAGAACGTAATAGTCTCCTGTGAAAAGATTTTGTTCATATAGTAGTTACTTTGTAATATAACAATTTCAGGGCACTGCATTTTCCAACAACTTAAAAATTCTCTCTGGGCTTTGTCAAAATACTGACAATCACCCACAGCTTGAAAGGCAGTACTTACAAAGCATGAATGCTGCCTCCAAACCTCATGGCTTACACCTGATGGCAATGATTCTTTCACCAAGTGGCGCATGTGTGGAAGCACTAGAGAGCTGTGCAGCTGGTAATTTTGAGGATTTGACATTTGATATTGTCATAAAAAATTTTTAAAAAATTAAAAAAAACAAAAGGCACTGATACTATTTTGGTTCTCTTAGGCCTGCCAGTAGATACTATCTGTCTCTTCACATCTTTTTGCTGTTAAGGCATCACATTTTCCTGCTGGAATTCATGTTTGTATATATTTGCATTTGTTTTCACCGGCCTTGGGCAGTATAGGTGCTTGGCATTTTGGTCTTGTTGATGCCTTTGGCTTATGCCAAGCTCTTCATGGACAGTCCTAAAACTTTTATGCACACAACCTCTAATATTTCTATTTATGTTGAAGTTTGAAGTGGAAAAACTGCTCGTCATTCAGCCAAATATACACAATAGACTGTATATAAAAGATGGACATGGCATTTGAGTTTGAAAAGTGAAGTGCCTCAAACCTGCATTATTTCAAATGGCAAGCAGACAGCGACTTTGACTGTACAGAGGCCCATTGGAGTACAGTGCTTCGGCTCCCTTGATCCATGACTTCATTATCAATGTTTTATAATGAGTTTATGCTCTTAGTTTGTAGTTTCAAGTCTTAATGAATAAAATACGATACATTTTACAAATAATCTTCCCCATTTGTGTCCAGAAGGAAGATAACACAGGGTATGCTTTAGGATGAGGGTTAGTGTGCATGTTTCCCTCAGGGTCTTGATCAGATCCACCACTGCCTCATCACTTCACCAATGAGTGACCTCATGGTAGCTATGTTGATCTTTTATATACAGTCTATGTATAAAAACAAAAAACAAAAAAAAAAAAAACACTGCCTGCATCCACTGCAAGGAGACAAACCTATCAAAGACATGTGAGAACTTTGCTTCACAGCAGTGAAAATTTTCTCCCCATCCCCGAATGTCGCACCAGGCAGCAAAAGTAATTCATCCATGTTCTTCACCACAGCTTGAACCCACCCCAGCAGTCCCTGAGCAAGCAGTGGGGTGCAATCTGTACAGGTTATCACTCCATCAGGAGGCTGAATCAGTGAAACTGAACAACACATTCACCTATTGCCAATTTAGAATCAGCAGCTAAACTAACAAGCACTGTGGCAGGAAGTACCAGGTAGAAATCTGATGCAGGTACAAAACTGTCTTCCTGTGAGCTGATGGTGCTAACAAGGCTGCGAAAACAGCAGCTCAAATAGTTCTATTCATAACTTGTTTATGACATACGCAAAAAAAAAAAAAGCTTTTAACTTCAATACTTACATAATACAGTCTATAACCTCACAAACTCCATTTTAAAAAAGCCCGACTTTTTGTTGCTGCTGTCACATCTTATTAACTATCAAAATAATGTTTTCAGATAAACAACACAGTCAAATTTTATGCCTCTATAAGCAGCTCATACTCACAATCTGGCCATGCAGCACACACACGACACCTTGCTGAGTCTGACTCATTTGTACATTTTCAGTGTGGTAAATGCCAATAGCATTTCTGTCAAACCCTGAGCTAATAAAGCCCTGAAAACTCTCTCCCCCCCCCCCATCAAGAGAGTGTCCAACACATATCTATTAACATACCATGATAATAGCTTTCAGAAGATGTTCTTATGTAATAATGCATTCAGATATTAATGATTTTGAGGTGAACAAAATAATAGAATAATTAATCCTTCTTCTTGTAAAGTCCTTGATATTAATAGCACTCAATAAACACACAAATAAAGCTACGTGACACTGGCAAAGCGGACCAAGAGTACAAAAAACAAACACAAAACAAACACACAGATCTGTAAGACCAAGAAAGCTAATAGCAGATCTTATTTATGTGCTCCACATACTGGATGTATGATTAAGCTGAACATTTATCATTACCACAGAGAAGTGAGTCACAGTTTGGGCGTCTTACCTTCTTTCTTTGCTCTGAGTTTCATTGACACAACATCAGAGCCAGCATTGGGCTCACTCATTGCCAGGGCTCCAACATGTTCTCCTGTCAGTAACTGGCAAAGGAAATAACACGATTAATGAAATAAGTAAACGAGCTCATTACGTTCAATGTTTTTCGATAATATTTAAACATGAATTGTTTGATCCTGACCTTCGTCATATACTTCTCCTTCTGCTTTTCATTGGCGTGGCGTACCAGCTGGTTAACGCAAAGGTTAGAGTGGGCGCCATAACTGAGACCGACGGCTGCTGACACTCGTGACAGCTCCTCCATCACAATTATATGATCTAGATAGCCCAATCCTGTGCCTCCACATTCCACTGAAAGGGATATACAGTGTGAGCTGAGTGTAAACTCGCCTAATAACAGCTAAAAAAAAAAAAAATAGAAACCTTTATGCCTTGATATGAACCATAAAATATGTGTTAGACATAACTGTAACTGTATGAACTGCCTGCTACATAAAAATCACAGCTGTCACACCTGGAGCAGTGACGCCAAGAAGTCCCATCGTCCCCATTTCTATCCAAAAATCCTGTTTAAGAGGGAAAGCAGAAAGTTAGTAGAAACAATACACTGGAGGTACAGTTGAACATGCATATCTACTAGAGCTCAACCAATAGTAACAGCCGATATTAGCTATATATACATATATTGGTGTCATGCAGCTGTGGTCAGATGTTTACATACAGTCATCATGGGCATGAACGTCACGACAAATTTGGTCTTTTAATGATTTCTTTGAACTGTTCTCTTTCCAGGAATGCTTGTACAGCATCTTTAGAGACTTAAAAAATACAAGTGGTTGTTTTCCTGTGGCAGCACAAAGAGGATTTGTTTGATTCTCCACTCATTGGCTTGACCAATGCTCAGAAATGACTTGTAAGTAATTGCAGATTCGTCAGTTCACACAGTTGCATGCAGGTAGAAGTAAATTGGATGTGTCACAACTTTGCCAAGTTCTGGAAGAAGACCCAAACTGTCACCCAAGATGAGAGGAAACTAGTTAGGAGGTTCAGGAACAACCCAGAAACCACCAAAGCTCAAGCCTGAACTGGAATCCCCTGAAAAGAAGCCCCTGCTCCAAACCAAGTTTTAGCAGTGGTTTATGTATATATTTGAGCCTATACATGTACTTTTGAGCCTGTGTGGATTAGAGAAAATCCAAAATAAATTCAAACTTGTGAGCCAAATTCTTGTTTTTTAAAGTTATTAAAGATGTATGCTTTACAATCGCTCCACCCTAGAAAAAGAACAGCTTAAAGAAATCGTTGAAAGTACAGTAAGCTTTTG